>NC_090757.1:8324242-8441742 GCF_036898095.1 Palaemon carinicauda
CGTCAGCATACATTTGGTATATATTCAAAATATATACTCAATTAAAAATAGATCAGTTACTCAAAAGTGCCACTATTTGTGAAATGTGTATATTATATTTGGTAAATATTTATTAATAAATCTTATTAGAGTTTTTTTTTTTAAAGAAACTATTTCGAGAGTGACTAGTTTTCCCAGACAACGTTTTGCTACACTAACGCCATCAATTGACCACTGCCTAATGATGTCTACACATTTTCCGCCAATGAAAATAGCCATACTGCGCAAAAATAGTCATTCTCGTAAAAAGTTTCTTTAAAAAATAAGATTTATTGTCAAGTATTTACCAAATGAAATATACAATTCACAAATAGTGACACTTTTGAGTAATTGGTCATTTTTAATTGAGTATATATTTTGAATATATACCAAATGTACGTTGACGTCACGAACTTTTCTTTGGTTGACTACGTTGACGATGTCGGTTCCAGGTCGTTTAGTACCTTCACAACCAACCAACACCACCCCCCCCCCCCCCACCCGCACAACATATCTTGCTATTTTTTGCTTTCCCAGTATTTAAAAAACCTTCTAATCCCTATACAAAAAGAGGAGAGCTGCAGGAATGCATAATTTTGGAGTAAATGGAGAGCGTGCTTCTGTTAACAAATACCAAAGATATTATGTAGCCATTGAGAAATATAAAAAATATCCTCATACTACAAAGAAAAAAATCATGTATAAAAAAAATGGGTGAAAAGTCAAAGGTAAATGAAAAACGGATATATCGACTGTGGTTGCGTTCTAGAATAAAAATGTCAACCATTTTTACCCATGTAGTTGCCACAGTTCTCTTGTAGGAAGCGTGTTTTTTCATCATTGTAGTTCCTACTTTTCAAGCAGATAAAACTCAAGTTCTTTCAAACCTCTCTGTCATCCCCCCTGATTTTCTTTCCTTTTATCGACACGCTATACGCGGGATGGGATATTATCAATTATTATTGTTGTTGTTGTTGTTGTTATCATCACATTAACATGTGTGGCCCCTTTCCTTTAGACATACTAATATTTCTACTGATTTTACTACTGATATAACTAAAGATAACAATGTCTGCAATAGCTGTATATGAAATGCTCCATGAACATTTTGTGGTAATTTCATCGACCTACCAGAAAGAGTAACAGGAGGGTGAACTGGAACCTTAATAGTGTAAGGACTGTAAAGAGTAGGCAACTTCAAGAGGCACACGCCAGTATCTTCAAAAATTTTATTATAGAGCATTGCAAGCTTTTCAGAAGCTGAAAGGTATTCATAATTTCAATAAGTTTAATTTGGATTAAATCAATAACAAATCCACTGCAATGAAACTCAAGATGGTTTAAAGGTTCTAAATATTTATAAGGTCCAAAGATTCTGGAATCTGCACTTGGTTAGAGTTCATTATTTACTTCCTCATTTCTTTTCCGGACTGGGATGCTTTCCCCTATTGAGGTCCCCAGATTTGTAACATTGTGACTCTACGGCTTGGTTAATAATAATAATGATAATAATAATAATAATAATAATTATAATAATAATAATAATAATAAATAATAATAATAATAGAAAATAACAACAATAAATAATAGTAAATAATAATAATAATATAATAATAATAACAATGGTGATAATGATAATAATAATAACAACAATAATAACCATAATGATAATAATAATAATAATAATAATAATAATAATAATAATAATAATAATAAAGTTGGCAAAGTTTCAGGCAATAATATACATCAGAAACGTTATAAACCAGATTAATAAAAGATGTTGGGAGTTTCTGGATTTATGAGGCCCTATATTAATGGAACTTTAGGAATATTCGGTCGCAATGGACAACCTGATACAAATATGTCTGGTACTCGAAGGCGTTACAACCTTACACGTGTTTAAATATGTCTGAATATCTCGATAGGACCACAAGAATTGGTGATACGCTTTTCTTCACTAGTTCAAAGGACAATTTGTTCGGTGAGTATGACTTGTCACATTAAAAAAAAAAATGAAACATTTAAAATAGCTAACATCAAAGTGCGTGCGCATATATATATATATATATATATATATATATATGTATGTATAATATATATATATATATATATATATATGAATGTGTGTGCACATAAATAATTCCATTAATATCATAATCTACATATGAGAAATGTTATGCAGGGGACTCATTTCTGATTTATCAGTTAAAATACATGGAAATTAGTAATTTATTTTTGGATCCACCCTATGTTAAAAGGGGAAACTGTTTAAAGGTCGCTCATGAATTGCAGGGGTCAGAGATAGTGGCAACGCCCTTTAGACTGATCATGTATACTGTATATATGATCAATATTCAAGGGCCCTCTCACCCAAACTAGGACCAGGGAGGGCTAGGCAATGGGTACTAATGACTCGGCAGGTAGACCTATAGGTTCCCAACAAAACCCATCGTTAGCTCAAGGGTGATGAGGTTGCAGGCACTACAATAAACTATAGAGCTTGAGCGGGTCTCGAACCCCAGTCCAGCATATTGGCAAACAGCTACCTTTTGACATTAGAATGCAGCATTCAATCATCGTAATTTTACCATAAATTAGGCAGCTTCATATCCAACCATAAAAACAATTCATTTAAAAACCAAATAAGTTTCTGTCTTTGAAAAAAAGAAAATTATTCAACTGGAAAGTGTTTAATAGTATGAAGCAACTGAAGTGTTAAAACGGATACTGCTTATGACACATGTTCCAGTCCTCGAGTTTGGATCTTAATTTCAAATAAATTGGGTTAAGACTCACAGTCAGTGACCTAGATCCAATGAATTCTTTAAAGAAAAACACTTTTCTATTTCACTGTTTGCAACTAATCTTTAAAACTGTCCTTTTTTATTTCTGATATAGTCCATATGATGATTCTTAATAGGTTAAAGACAAAAATGAAGATGGGAGTCCATACAAAACGACAATTTTGTACCATCAACACTTTCCGAACTGCAAGGCCTTGATAGGCACTACTGTCATTACCATTCTCATTTCTAAAGTCATGATAATAATGAAAAATATTCAAGTTCAAACAGTTAAAAGATTTATAACAGTGCTTATCATCGGTCTTCATTGACACCTTTTTGTACCAACAACACTTTTCGAACTATGTGGATAGGCGCTACTGTCATTTTATTCTCATTCCTAAAGTCATAATAATAATCATCACAATCACCATCATCATCATCGTCTCCTCCTACGCCTATTGACGCAAATGGCCTCGGTTAGATTTAGCCAGTCATCTCTATCTTGAGACTTTAATTCAATACTTCTCCATTTATCATCTCCTACTTCGTGCTTCAGTCCTCAGCCATGTAGGCCTGGATCTTCCAACTCTTCTTGTGCCTTGTGGAGCCCAGCTGAACGTTTGGTAAACTATAGTAATCTCTCTTGGGAAAAGCGAAGAGCATGTCCAAAACCATCATAATAATAATGGAGAACATTTAAGTTAAAATAAAATCAAGAGATTAATATCAGTTCCTATCATCACAGTCTTCATTGCCACAGCTATCATACGGCCCGAGGACTGCAGACAGTGCAACGGCAAGTTACTATTCACGAGAGTTCCGCGATAATCTGTGATAAACATCGAATTAAAACCACGTAAATGGTTCTCGAGTTGGAATGCTCTCGGAGCCACCACAAAACATTGCCTTTGCTACTTCAGTTATGGCAGATATCTTTAAATGGAGTGCGCAAAGTTTCTCAGAAAGCGAAAGCTCGCCAGTTTAAAATCAACGATCGTATTCAGCCGAGCAAAAAGAATCCTTTTGCGCGCCAAAATCAAGTGCTACATAACTCGCATATATTACAAGCTCTCTTTTCTTACATCTCATTTTATCTCTTGCTTCCATTCTCTTCCTCCCTTTTCTTTCCATTCTCTTCCTCCCTTTTCTTAACACTTATTTAAGCGTTCTTTTCTTTCGCAACCCTTCTTATTTAAGCGTATTATTCAAGTGTTTTTCTTTTCTAACTTTGTGGTTCTGATCTTGGCATCACGAATAATATAGCGAGGAAGTAAATGGCTAAGAACATAGAAGAGGGAGGAAAGGCAAAGTCAGCTGAGAGACAAGTTAATCCTGACCTCCCGAAGTGTTAATCCCATACTCCCAAGGAATAAATCCTCTCCTGGTACGTGAGTAATCCTAAGATCCTACCTGAAAGAGCTTCACCTACCTTCTGCTGAGGAGACGCCTCCGAGGCACCCCCTGTCACAGTGATTTTCTCATGCCCCGATACCTCTCTCTCTCTCTCTCTCTCTCTCTCTCTCTCCTCTCTCTCTCTCTCTCTCTTACCAAGTGAACTTATTAACCAGAAACTACTCTTATCTAAACACCAGTTGTTCTTCGTCTATATCAGAATCAAAACAGTGAACTTTCTCCTTTCTAAATGGATAGTTATTGGAGATAGCAATATTAATCTATTTACATCTAGGGAATTAAAAGTTATTTCCATTTTTTTTTTTCAAGTATAGATAGAGTTGTTCTGCAAAAAAAAAAAAAAAATATTGGCCTATATTAAAACGTTTACAAGAATTACTTATTCAACATTTTTACCTATATTAAAACGTTCTTAAGAATTACTAATTTATTAAACATTTTGTTATTTCAAAACTGCCTACCATATGGCAATGACTATATGCTTAGATGATGTACTCGATCAATTTGCTCGATTTCAATTAATTTGACCAGAACATTTTCTGTTTACCCTGTGGCCTTAGATAATTCATAAGTCCAAAGACGTTTGGTGGCATTATCAATAATTAAATCAATCACTCATAAAATATGGAAGAGGCGACTTGAAAATGTAAAAAGTTCGTTTCACGTTGTTTAAAAGATATCAAACTCATTCATACACTATGCGTCAATAATATTTACTTAACTCACCCAACTCACCTTTCATTTTCTCATTTTCCTTACATGGAATATAAGACAATGTGAGAAATAAATATAGAAGGAAATAAAAAATATACATTAACACACACATACCATATGTGTGTGTGTGTGTGTGTATATATATATATATATATATATATATATATATACTATTTTGAATGCCGCAAAATTCTCTCAAAAAATCATATATAGCTTGATATAAGTTATTTCTTATGTACAAGTAGACTAATCAAATCAATAATGTAATCAAGTCAAAAACATGCGGCTAAATCTAAGTATCTTCAAGAAGAGACCAACATTGAGTAAATATGAAAATTAAAAGTTTCATTGTTGGAATCATTTAGGAATCGTGTTCATCTTTTAATTCCTGAAATATATAGACTGGAAACAGGAGACATTTCAGCGGATCGCATTGAAAATTACAGATTGTTAAACAGATCACATTGAAAATACAGATTTTTCTTAACAGATCACATTAAAAAATAGTTTTTTTTTAACAGATCACATTAATAATACAGATTTTTTAATAGATATTGAAAACAATCTTTTAACGAATCGCATTAAAATGTAGATTTTTTTAACCAATTGCATTAGAAATGCAGATTTTTTTAATTGATTGCATTAAAAAATTATTTTTTTTTTAATCGATCGCATTATAAATTCCGATTTTTTAAACGATCGCATTAAAAAATCTGACTTTTTAAACATTCGCATTAAGATTTTTTAACAGATCGTATTAAAAATACAGATTTATTTAACATATCACATAACAAAAATACATTTTTCTAACAGATCACAAAAAAAAAAAAAATATCTTAAACAGATCTCATTAAAAATACAGATCTTTTTAAAAATCGCATAAAAAACAAATTTTTTAACAGATCACATCAAAAATACAGATTTTCAACAGATTGCATTAAAATGCAGATTTTTTTAACATATCGCATTAAAAATACAGATTTTTTAATGGATCGTATTAAAAATACAAGAGATTTTTTAGTATCACATTAAAAATACAGATTTTTTAACATCGCATTAAAAATAACAGATTTTTTAACAGATTGCATTAAAATTGCAGATTTTTTTAAACTGGTCGCACTAAAAATACAGCATATTTTTTAACGGATCGCATTGAAAACACAGATTTTTTTTAACCACTCGCATTAAAAATACAAAAAAACTCATTGACGTTTGGTGGCATTATCAATAACGCAGTAAAAAATCCTAAATTTTAGTCCCCTCTAACAAGAAAAACTGTCTCCATTTAAATTTCCTTTGTAAAAAGATAGCAAGAGAAATAAATGCAAAACCGACACTGAAGGATCAAATACACATGGTTTTTAATGCGTCTGTTTCCACGTAAACGTAAGCCTTTTTTTCCGTCCAATATTTCCATGGAGCCACAGTTGAAAATCAGAAAATACTCAAACGAGAATTATTATTGCTGAGTGCAGTGCCCTAAACTGATATATTTCGAACAAAATTTATTAGTGGAGGTTGAACGTGCAGTACAATGTGTTAAAATTTTTTAACGGGATGGAGTCCCGCAATTACATACACACACAACCATAAACTTTTTTTTTCTCTCTTATACACACACACACACATACACACACACACACACACACACATATATATATATATATATATATATGTGTGTGTGTGTGTGTGTGAATGTGTATGTATGTATATATATATATATATATATAAAATGAGAGTATGTATATATATGTATATATATAATATACATGTGTATACATACATATATGTGTAAGATTATATATATATATATATATATATGTGTGTGTGTGTGTGTGTGTGTGTGTAAATATATATATGTGTAAATATACATTTATATATACACATATAATATGTAAGATTATATATAAATATATATATATATATATATATATAATCTTACACATATATGTATGTACACACACACACACACACACACACACATATATATATATATATATATATATTTATATTGTATATGTGGCAATACGGGCTCTTACTCTCGTACTCGTACGAGCTTAGGATTAAACAAAATCAAACTTCTTACATGGAAATAATTTTCATTCAAATCACTTCATACATGAAAAAGATGAAAAAAAAAATGTTTATCAAATGAAATTTATCAACGATATAACCGGACCGAAACGAACTAAAAACATTTCCTTCCCTCTCAGTTGAAAATGAGAGCGCTCTCCTTCCTCTCCCTGTCACAGGCCAACCACAACAGCCTTTGGAAAATAACACACATTTCCCGCAGAAACTTCCGTCCGCCTATAGAGTAAGAAATAACAATAAAAGACAACGAGACTGCAACCGGAACAACTTTGAGCATAGTTATTATTTCTGCTACCCCAAATTAAATTATATGCGCAGACTACCGCTCTCTTTAATATATTTGTATACGGGAATTTCACGGTGTTGTCATAATGTAATAACAAAACTTTTATTATCAAACAGTTCAACATCGAAGATAAAATCTTGAGATATTAAGGCTTTCGGGAAAAGGAAGATTTTCTTGGTGCTTCGATAATGTGAATTTCATATTAAATACGGAATACGCTTCGTGAATTCTAAGATTGAATATGACAAACAGATCTTGCAGCAGTGTAGGGGTTGTAACTGTTCTAAAATACTCTATTTTAATTGCTCATTCCTTCTTATGTAGTTTATTTTTCGCCTTACTTACTTTCTCCACTGGGCTATTTTTTCCTGTTGGAGTACTTACGCTTATAGCATCCTGCTTTTACAACTAAAGTTGTAGCTTAGCTAATAATAATAATAATAATAATAATAATAATAATAATAATAATAATAATAATAATAATAATAATAATAATAATAATAATACGAAGAAGAAGAAGAAGAAGAAAAGTAATGTTCATCATAGCTGATCATAGATCCCCAATCCTAATAAAAATAAAATCGCCTTTCATTATAATTCACATATAATTGCAATCAATACACGATCAATAAGTATAAAGATGAGTTTGAGTTAATATAATTTTAAATTTATTACAATCAAACAACTTATCCAATACCTTATCGTTTCTCGAACTGCCCCCGTGAGTTTTTACTAACCGATCTATAGAGATTCATAAGCCTTCAAGAAAGGCCTTCTAATCTGATATTCATGAAAATACCGCATTCTATGGTGACTCTCCCTCCACTACTCCATACTAGAGGAAACATAAAATCTTCCCGATCACTGGACACCCCAATTTCACATCCAAAGACCCGCGCATAAACATTTTTCCGTTTGATATCCTTAAAAGGGGAAGCCTGTGTAACATGGTCTTCCACTGTCTTGTATTAGAGTTCTCTTGCTTGAGGGTACACTCGGGCACACTATTCTATCTAATTTATCTTCTTCTTGTTTTGTTAAACTTTTTTATAGTTTATATAGGCAATATTTATTTTAATGTTGTTACTGTTCTTAGAATATTTTATTTTTCCTTGTTTCCTTTCATCACTGGGCTATTTTCCCTGTTGGGGGATACTGGGCTTAAAGGCATTCTGCTTTTCCAACTAGGGTTGTAGCTTAGCAAGTAGTAGTAGTAGTAGTAGTAGTAGTAGTAGTAGTAGTAATAATCTAAATAAGCTTTTTAAAGCTCAACTGGCTTAAGGGGTGTGTTATTGCTATCACAGCTACACTACATATTAATGAACGTTAAAAACATTGCTTATGCTAAAAGATACCCGCTCCAAACATCTAATGTAATATCACAGAAGTTAATCTCATTTGATAATTTAAAACTAATAAAGTTCGTTTAGAAAACATACAAGAAAAACAACTATTCTAGGGTTATAGCTAAAACTTTATTATTATTATTATTATTATTATCATTATTATGATTATTCTATTAATATCATTGCTATAACCCCAGTTGGAAAAGCAACATACTATAAACCCAAGGGCTCCAAAATGGAAAAATAGCCCAGTGAAGAAAGTAAGACAATAAATAATCTACATGAGAAGTAATGAACAATTGTTTAAAACGGTGCTTACGCTAATCCTGGTTCCAAAATAAAATACAAAATCAAAATATCTGGATATGAGAAAACGTGCAAAATAATTCAAAACAGTAAAGCTATACCAATATTAAAGGTTCTGAACGTAAGATTGATATTGAGAGGTCATTGCTGACGGTGTTAATTATGAAGCTAATTAAGGCAATTAAAAGGATATTAAATACCAAACATCAAACTTTTTCTAATTTCAGTTTGATACAAATACGACCAAAATTAATTACTTTCATCAATAAATCTTCGAATTGCGCCTCAATGTAATAATATTGTTAAAATTGAGAACTCCGGTATAATACTATGTTACAAAATTCTAAGACTACAATGTAAATAACACTTAAAATTGAGAGCTTCGGTATAATACCACTGTAACAAAATTCTAAGACTAAGTATAATACTGTCGTTTTAAAACCTTGTGCCTTACATACAAAAAAATAAATAGACAAATATATGTATACATATATAGTATATGTACTGTATATATATATATATATATATATATGTATGTATATATATATATATATATATACATGTGTGTATGTTTGTATACATGATATACATATGTATGTATGTATGTATATATATATATATATATATATATAATATATATATATATGTGTGTGTGTGTGTGTGTTAATCGGGTGCTTGTAAATCAACAACTAAGTAAAATCCACTGCAGGGCTTTTAACTAACATTACGATATTGAAAAGGGTATCCACGTAATATAATCAAGTTTCTCGTAATAGAACTCACGGGTCTCGATATTACACAACAAGGCCAAAAACAAAAATCTCGAACTTCAATTTCCAACAAAGTACCCTCAGTGCGGATCTACGAACGACAGCTATAAACAGACTGAATATTATTCAACATTCATAAACTTTTCATGAGGAAATTCTGAAGCTCTTAATCCTGAGGGGCTTTGCCATGATCGCCAAAGTCTTGGGAGACGCAGTACATAGAAGAAGATGAAGAAGAACTTATCGCCACATGAATAAGATAGATTCATACCGAGACCCCAGTCTGTCAAAATCATGAATCTGGGCGCACATAAAAAGCAACATGAAAGAACAACAACACCACCACAACAACAACAACTACTACTTATCGTCACATGAATAAGATAGAAGCTAGAGCGAGACCCCAGTCTGTCAAAATCATGAATCTGGACGCACATAAATAAAGCAAAATTCTCAAGACTGATTTACGCATCACGGTGGAACAGGGGTTAAAACTAATATCCTTAATACTTCTGATTATATGACACGTCTTATCTATACATTAGAAATAAATAAAAGAAAAAAAACACCTAACATGATAAACTGAAGAAAATCAACTATATAAATACACACTTGGATAAGCTTACTCCCATTAAAAGCTTTAGCGCCGACAACAGGAAACGGCAACTTCTAATAAACGTCTTATATGGAAACCATCTCATATAAAAACTTAACATCAAAACAAAAGCGTTAATGCTTATGAAATATTGCCTACATCATCATATTCATATATCTATAAAGCAACTCAAATATAACAACCGGATTATTAACAACAAGGCCCTTATCCGAACTTCATTTATATGCAGATAAGAGGTGGTGACAAATTTCAATAAAAGTTCTCTAATGTCCCATAATGACCTTACACCCTATCTAACAGACGTTTTGCAAAATAGGCTTTAAAGTTTACCTTGCTATATGAAATGTACATTTATGAGAATACCAGTATATAATCAATTTAAACTCTACTTACAAAATCTTGATTAAAGAACGCGTCTATTCTTCGAAATCGCGGAGACGATCTGAAAAGAAAAAAAATATATATAATACTCAGAATTAGGGTTCACATCCAGGTGGCAGTACATAAATAAAAGTACTCGAGTTAACTTAAAACTAATGAAAATGAGTATATTACTAAAGCCTCAGTGCATGCATTTATCCGTGCAACAAGTACACGTACATTTCTAAAGGTTATGATATATGGTTGTATTGATATGTTCATTTTTTTTTTTTGGGGGGGGGGGAGAACACATGGTAATACATAAAACATTTTTAATAAAATGTACAAATTCATTTCGGTGCAATTTTTGAATGTTAAAGAATAAATGTTGGCTAATGGGCCTTCAAGTGGGAGAGGGTGTTCCAGCAAGGCAGTAGCATGGTACTATATTTGTCAAGGTCTGACGCAACATGATATACTGAATTATATTATACTTGCAATCTGGGTTCAAATATTATCCTGCGGTAATCTGAACTAATTCTAAATGTTATGACACCACAGGAAATGCTGAAATGGATGACTAAACAAAGATGACTATAGTGTATTGAAGTGACAGGTTGTATAATGTAAACAAGTTCGTGCCACTAGAGCCGCTGGATAAGACTAGGTAGTAGTTGAGCTAATTTATTGTTGTTATGAAATTTAAATTAAAGCAAGTAGAAAAGAAATATTTAGAAATACTAAATATATATATATATATATATATATATGTATATATATAATATATATATATATATATATATATAGATAGATAGATAGATATATAATGTGCCTTAAATTACTTGGTTCCCAAGTAATTCGGGCCCATAAAAGTGCAAGTACATTTTCCAAAATCCTAAATGCAAGTGCGTGCAGTGGGTACAAGTAAAAGTACATCTGTTTGAATCTGGTTTTTAGATAAAAAAAAAAAACATAGTTTTATTTAAACCAATCAAATTCGTGAATTTCCAGCAGCAGATTTTAAACATTTATAAGGAAATAAAAGTATATACCATATATAGTATGGTGTCTGTGTTCACAAAGGTGTTTCCTTTACTTAAGAATTGGTATCATTTAAGCTTTCTAGGGGATGCTCTCGCTCGTGTAAGGGAAGAAAATTGATGACGGAGAGAGAGAGAGAGAGAGAGAGAGAGAGAGAGAGAGAATAGTTATCCTTGGAAAAGGGATGTTCTTGCTCGTCTAATGGGAGAAAAAATGATAACGGAAAAGAGAGAGAGAGAGAGAGAGAGAGAGAGAGAGAGAGAGAGAGAATAGTTATCCTTGGACAAGGGATGTTCTCGCTCGTCTAATGGGAGAAAAAATGATAACGGAAAAGAGAGAGAGAGAGAGAGAGAGAGAGAGAGAGAGAGAGAATAGTTATCCTTGGAAAAGGGATGTTCTTGCTCGTCTAATGGGAGAAAAAATGATAACGGAAAAGAGAGAGAGAGAGAGAGAGAGAGAGAGAGAGAGAGAGAATAGTTATCCTTGGACAAGGGATGTTCTCGCTCGTCTAATGGGAGAAAAAATGATAACGGAAAAGAGAGAGAGAGAGAGAGAGAGAGAGAGAGAGAGAACCAAACAATCCATTACAATTCTTAGGCATAGTCCTTTGTTGTTGTTGCAGTTATTATTATTATTATTATTATTATTATTACTATTATCATCATCGTCATCTAAGCTACAACCCTAGTTGGAAAAGCAGAAAAATAGCCCTGTGAGGAAAGGAAATAAAGAAATGAATAAACTATATAAAATATCTTATACGGCATTAGCTAGTAAAAACCTAACACAAAATACAATATAATCCATACATTAGCTCATTCATATATTTAAATACAATAATACAATCTCGGAAGACAGAACTTCCTTCAAACATCCCACGCATTGACAATGTAGTTTCTAACTGTGAAGGGCCCTACACACGATCAATTTTTTCGTCAATTAATTGATATCAATTTATTGACATCAATGAATTGATGGAGAAATGACCGTGTGTAGGGGACATTGATATCAATTTAATTGAAACTATTTCATTGAATCAATTCATTGAGAGATCAAAGATCCTTTGGTATTTATGGATGGGTCTTCAATAAAATTTCGTCCAGAGCAAGCACTATTCCTTGAGCCACAGATGCTTTCTTCTCGAAGTTATGAATCAAACTGAAAACTGAAGTAAAATCATTGACCGTGTGTAGGCACAGTGATTTCCTCAATTTCATTGTCGTCAATAAATTGATATCAATTAATTGACGAAAAAGTTGATCGTGTGTAAGGGCCTTAAGAAGAGATTGGGGAAATGTTGATAGTCATCTCAATGAGTCACCGAGGTTTTAACAGCGTTGGTGTAACTGACTTCGGTTTATCATACGAGGTTTTTTATCCTTTGGTCTGAAAATGTGCTTGTTTAATTTACTTTTTATATATTGTTTGTAATGGTTTAATGAAGGGGATCAGAAGGGGGCACGAGTTCAGAAATATAGGCCTACTTTAAAATAGATTTTTAGTCTCTAAGTCTGATCACATTAATAATGGCAAAGGAACGGAGTGTTTTACAATATGAAGCGATAACTTACTTTTAAAATAGGGAAATGAGTTTAGCTTCATCGTCAACGATCATTTGATAACCGTTATTTACTTGCGTCATTCAGCCTGTTTTACCAGTATCAGTTAAATCAAATGAACAACAATGTTATAAAATCAAATCTATAATCTGCCAACTCCTTGTTAAAAATGGTAACGCTAACGGCTATATTATTATTACTAGCTAGGCCACAACCCTAGTTGGAAAAGCAGGATGCTATAATCCAAAGGGCTCCAACAGAGAAAAATTGCCCCGTGAGCCTTGAGGAAGAAAAATATAAATACAGTAATTTGGAAATGATTAAATTCTACGACATGCTCCCTAATAATAGGTCTACATCAACCATTAGCATGAAGCACTGTGAGAGTTTTTGTCTAAACAAATATTTTGTAAGTTTGCAACATATCTTAAGTATCGATCAAATTCCAAATACATTTTATATAACCCCTAATTATACAATGTTTATGCCATATTTACTAATTGGGTAATAAATATGATAAAAGTCTATCTAAAAATAAGTAGGCCTACTACAAAATAAAACCTCCAATTCCAAAGACAGCACCATAAAAAAAATAATCAAAAAGGCAGTGATAACTAGACTTGATAATAAATGGTTAAAATTATCAAAATTTAAAAGAGACAGGATGCTGGCACTAATGGTGCACATGGTTGGCTAAGGCACCAGCCATCCGTTGAGATACTACCGCTAGAGAATTATGGGGTCCTTTGACTGGCCAGACAGTAATACAATTGATCCTTCTCTCTGGTTACCGTTCACTTTCACTTTGCCTACACTTTCACCGAATATTATCCTCTTGGTAAGGGTAGAAGAGACTCTTTAGCTATGGTAAGTACTTCTTCTAGGAGAAGGACACTCCAAAATCAAACCATTGCTCTCTAATCTTGGATAGTGCCATTGCCTCTGTATTGTGGTCTTACACTGTCTTGGGGTAGAGTGCTCTTGATTGAGGGTACACTAGAGCATCTATCTAATTTCTGTTTTCTTATTTTGTTAAAATTTTTATAGTCTATATAGGAAATATTTAATCTTATGTTGTTACTGTTCTTAAAATATGATAAATTCGTAGACGGGCCATTACAATTTTAACGAGGGTTTACTACCCCACCGCTAGTTAGCGGGGGAGTAGGGAGGGTAGCTTGCTAACCCCCCCCCCCCCTCACACACACACACACCTGTGCTTGAGCTCACTTTGCTTAGAGGTAGGACTTCAAGGGGGATAGGGGTGGCGGGCAAGTTTGATTAAATAGCTAAGGTTTGTAGTTAGGAGAAATACAAATTATCTACGAATTTGTCATTTGTTCCGTAACTGATATACAAATCACGATATTTAATAGGGGTGACTCACCCATTAGGAAGGGTGGAAAGTCCCAGCCAGTACTGACTTTTGGCTTTGCCCGGGGACTCGGTATCTGAGTGTGTCAGCACTCAACAATAGGGAGTCCCTGCACCTCGCTAGAACCTTGCTACGCAAGGGCTGCGGCCTACGTAAGCTGTGTGTGGAGGTATAAAGTGTGACACGTCCTAGGAAGTTGACCTGTAGTCCTTTAGATGGAAAATTTAGGCTAGGACTCTCCCAATACCACCTCGTCAGGGTATGGGGACGTGACAGTATTAGCTTGATACTAGGAACACAAGGAAACATGGTTTACCTGTAGTGGTTTGAGGTCAGCTGTGCAGAGAACCCAGGATGCTGCTTTCCCCAAGAGAGGGGAGGATGAAGAAAAGAATAAGGGCCAGACATACCTTTTCATTCATGCAGACTAAGACCGGGCAACAATGCCCTCAACCTACTGCTACTTGTCCATTAAGGAGCCTGAGGTTTGAAACCAGCTATTGTGCAGCCACCACAGGGCCGATAGAAAACGTATCGAGCCTCCTGTGGGTCACGTCTTGCAGGTAGTGGACTGTGAAGGTCGTCTGATGCTTCCAAACCCCAGCTTGAAGCACCTGCGTCACTGAGAAATTTTTCTTGAAGGCCAGGGACGTAGCTACGCCCCTGACATCATGTGCTCTAGGGCGACGTGACGGAGGAGTGTCTGGATTCAGGGACAGATGAATCACCCTACGAATCCATGCCGAGATGGTGTTCTTGGTGACCCTCCTCTTAGTCCTCCCATTGCTCACAAACAATGCCTGCACCTGGGGATGGACTGCAGCCATTCTTTTGAGATATAGCCTCAGACTCCTTACTGGGCACAGTAGGAGATGGTCTCGGTCATCTGTTACAGAACGAAGACTCAAAATCTGGAAGGAGTCGAACCGAGGGTCCAGCACCCCCGGATTCTGAGTCTTAGCAATAAACTCAGGGACGAATTTGAACGTTACCTCCCCCCATCCCCTTGAATGGGCGATGTCATATGAGAGACCATGAAGTTCACCGACTCGCTTGGCCAAGGCCAAAGCTAGTAGTAACACCGTCTTCCAAGTTAGGTGGCGATCTGAAGCCTGGCGTAATGGTTCGTAGGGAGGTCTCTTAAGAGACCTGAGAGGTCTCACTTCCGACTGAGAGCAGGTAAGTTCATAACTTCGTATGAGTAGGGAAAGTTCCAGCGAGGAAGAAATGTCCACTCATTTGAGCCTGAAGACTAGACTTAGGGCTGAGCGATAGCTTTTCACCGCTGAGACTGAAAGGCGCATTTCTTCCCGCAAATACACGAGGAACTCCGCTATTGCTGGAATAGTGGCATCGAGTGGAGAGATACCCCTTCCACGACACCAGCCACAGAAGACTTTCCACTTTGCCTGGTAGACAGATGCACATGACTTTCGCAGACGTCCAGACATCCTAATCGCAACTTGTTGCGAAAATCCTCTCTCAGCGAGGAGATGCTGGATAGTCTCCAGGCGTGAAGTTGTAGCGAAGCTACGGCTTTGAGGAAGATGTTGGCATGTGGTTGTCTGAGTAGCTTGTGTCGCGGAGGGAGTTCTCTCGGAAGTTCCGTTAGGAGTTGCAGAAGGTCCGGAAACCATTCCGCGTGATGCCATAGAGGAGCTATAAGGGTCATTGAAAGATTGACCGATATTCTGGTCTTGTTGAGTACCCTCCTCATCAGACAGAACGGGGGAAAGGCGTACACGTCGATGTTGTCCCACCGTTGTTGGAAGGCATCTTGCCAGAGTGCCTTGGGATCCGGGACTGGGGAGCAGTACAGCGGAAGCTTGAAGTTCAACGCTGTTGCGAACAGATCCACAGTCGGGGAACCCCACAAAGTCAGGACTTTGTTGGCTACTAGATGATCCAAATACCACTCGGTACTCACAATCTGAGACGCTCTGCTCAGACTGTCGGCGAGCACATTCCTCTTGCCTGGAATGAAACATGCCGATAGTGGAATCGAGTGGACTTCGGTCCATCTTAGTATCTCTACTGCGAGATGGGAGAGTTGCTTTGAAAAGGTACCTCCTTACTTGTTGATATAAGCCACTACTGTGGTGATGTCGCTCTTCACCACCACAGAGTGACCCGCCAGGTATTGTTGGAACTGCTGAAGGGCCAGGAATACGGCCTTCATCTCTAGCAGATTTATATGGAGGCACTTTTCTGATTCTGACCACAGGCCTGAGGTCCTGTGGTGCAGAACGTGGGTCCCCACCCTTTCTTTGAGGCGTCCGAAAACAGCATCAAATCCGGAAGGAGGACGAGAAGATCCACTCGTCTTCGTAGGTTCTCGTCTGTCACCCACCACTGGAGGTCCATCCGTTCCGCAGGTCCCATAGGGATCATGACATTAGGGGAATCGTAACCCTGATTCCACCGAGACTTGAGTCGCCACTGGAGGGATCTCATCCTGAGGCGACCGATGGGAACTAGACGAGCCAAAGATGAGAGGTGACCGAGGAGATGTAACCACGATTGGGCTGGAAGTTCTTCTCGTCTGAGGAAAGGGCTTGCGACCCTCCTTAGCCTTGCTATCCTGTCGTCTGATGGGAAGGCTTTGTGGAGATTGGTGTCTATGATCATGCCTAGGTATACCAGTCTTTGAGTGGGAAGCAGAGAGAACTGCTCGAGATTTACCATGATCCCCAGATCTTGGCAAAGTCCCAGAAGTTTGTCTCGGTGTCGAAGAAGGGATGACTCCGAGTCTGCTAGGATCAGCCAGTCGTCCAGATAACGGAGGAGACGGATGACGATCCTGTGTGCCCACGACGATATTAGGGTGAACCCTCTGGTGAAAACCTGTGGTGCTGTGGAGAGACTGAAACACAGCACCTTGAACTGGTAAACCTTGTTGTCTAGGCTGAATCTTAAGTACTTCCTTGAAGACGGATGGACTGGGATCTGGAAGTACGCATCCTTCAGCTCCAGTGTACACATGAAGTCTTGCGGTCTCATTCCACTGCAAGTCTGACCGTCTGCGGTCTCCATGCCGAACGGAGTTTGCTTGACAAACTTGTTCAGAGCCGAGAGGTCGATGACTGGTCTCCAGCCTCCAGACGCCTTCTTTACAAGAAAGAGTCGACTGAAGAAACCTGGAGACCCGTCGAGGACCTCTTGGAGAGCGCCCTTCTTCAACATGGTCTCGACTTCTGCCCGGAGGGCTTGCCCCCTTACCGATCCCATGGTAAGGGAGCTCAATGACACTGGATTCGCTGTCAGGGAAGGTAGAGATGTTGTGAACGGGACGCAATATCCCTGACTGATTATGGAAATTGTCCAGGAATGGGCCCCAAGTTGCTGCCACCTGTTCGCGCAACTTTGTAGGCATCCCCCCGCTGGAGGACATGCAGGGGGACTGCCAATCCTAGCGTTTGCCGCCTCGGCCGCTCCCTCTAGGATTCTTTCCTCCCCTGGAGGACTTTTTTCCTTTCTTGTCCTTGACAGGAAAGGGCTTAGACACCACCGTCTTCGCTGCTGCTGCCGGTTTCGTGATCTTGGTAGGGCGTGGCTGCTGAGGTGCTGGAGGTTTATAGGGCTTCGATGTCAGAGCCCTATGTACGAGAGAGTCCTGGTTGGACTTCCTCCGCCTCTCAGCGGCCTGCTCCACGTCACTAGGCTCAAACAAGTTCTTTCCCATAACGGAAGAATGTCTGAGCCTGCTGATCTCGGTATTAGGGACCTTTTGATGAAACCTCTGACACCGCATCTCGACGTTTCAATATGGTGTTAGGCCACAAGTTCGAGACTTGGTGGGGTAGAAACTCGATCGTGCGAGTGCCCGAGAGTAAAAAGGTCTCCATAGCCTTCCTGGTAATTTCTTTGGATAAATCCTCCAAACGTATTAGGATACCTAAGGTCCCTAGCCAGATATCCAGCCACGAAGTGGCCTGCATGGCACACTTCGCCACCTTCTCCTGGCTAAGGATTTCCGTTGCCGAGAACGGGACCTGCCGGTTGGAGTGTCTCTCAAGAGGGACTCCCCTGGTAAGCTCTTCCAACGAATGGTGAAGGGGAAGAGCCAAACAGGTCTCCTCTACAATGTTGAAGCACCTCCTCTGTTGGACACGAGGAGGTGGGAGGAGCTTGTTGCCGGCGCTGGATCGGCTGGAGGAGGCAAGCTCGGAGAGCTGGACTTCGATCTTGTCTCTGGCACTCTTGACCCCTTGAGACCAGGGCAAAGCCGCACTGGCCTTCGAGGGTTTTTGAGTCCTAAAGACTCGGTCCAAGACCATGTCTTTGCCCTCACGAAGAGGAATCTCTGGGTCAGCAAACCCACCGAGATTCCTCATAAGGGTCAGAACCTGCCAGAATGTGTGTTCTGACTCCTGCAGCTCTACTCCTGAAAGACTAGCAGTGAAGTCTCCTGTCCCCAAAGGCTCTTCTTGAGGGGACTCGCGGACGTTCTCCGAGTGACTGGCTGGCTCCAATCTAAGTCTTGATGAAGACTGGTACAGTCTTGGAGTCCTTCGACTCCCTCCTGGGAGAAATACGAGACTCCAACAACGACAGGGGCAGGCTCTTCTCCACCCCTACCCGAGAAGACTTTCCAGTGCGAGGTGGGGTTTCCCTCATTGGTGCGATGGGGGAACGCCTCACCTTACGTGACTCCCCTGAGGACGGGAAGTCTTCGTCCGAAGGGGAGGGAGAAAAAGTCTGGGGGGGTGAGGAGGCCTACCTCAAGGACTTACGAGGAGTCAGCTTTGCCCTCGGAGAAGTTACCACGTTTGAAACTCTTCTTTTCCTCTTCAGGAGAGTAGAAGCTGCCAAGGATTTGTGGCCCAGGTCAGAGAGAACAGGCTTAAATGCCTGCACGACCGCTCTGACCAGTGTCCCAAACCGAGGCTGCTGGCTGACGGCTGCGCTGTCAGATACTCCCTCTGGAGGGAAAGGAATCGACCGATCCCTGGGAGGAGTTACCAAAGGGGGGTTTGCCTGAAAAGAAGAGGATGATGGAGAAAAAATGTCCCTGGACCTTTCTGGAACCTTCCCCCCTGCCGGCGAGCGTGCTGTTCTGCGCTTACGGGGGGGGGGGGGGGGGGAGATGACGACCTTGCCGCACGTTGTCCTGCAGTCTCGCGGTTGGAGGGGTTTTGGCGATTGCTCTGGGGAGCACGCTGGCGCTCACGTGATGGGTAATTCCCTGGGTCGTGAGCAGGTGAATTTTGCGCGCGTGCGCGAGGGCAATGGCGAGGGTGCGCGCGGGCGAGGGTGCGCGCGGGCGAGGGTGCGCACGGGCGAGGGTGCGCGCGAGCGAGGGTGCGCGCGGGCGAGGGTGCGCGCGGGCAAGCGATGGCGCGTAGGAGCGCGCGCCGGAGACAGCAGAGAGTGCGCAGAAGGAAGATTGCACGCGAGGGTGAATGTTCGCGTGCGCGCAGGCACGCAGGGTCAGGATGAAGAGCCCGTGCGGGTGATGATACCGTTGGGTGCGCGCACAGGAGAGATATCTCTGGCGCGCGATCTCTCTAGTGCATGTGTGCACACATCAGGCTGGGGAGATGGGCGTGGGCGCACAGGGCGTGCGTGGGCATCCTCGTGGGCGCGAGTGGGAGACTGCGTGCGAATGCGTGCTGGCAAGGGATGACGTGCAGGTGGAGATCAACGGCGCGTTGGCGAGCGCTGACGAGCAGGGGAAGTATTCAACTTCCCTACTGCGCCCAGATCAGAAGATCGTGGGAGCGCAGGAGATTGTTGGCGCGGAGAGCGCTGGCGCGTTGGCGAGCGCTGGCACGCAGGAGAACGATGCCGCGCAGAAGGCTAAAGGTGCTCAGTAGCGCGCTGGCAATCAGGAGAGTGCTGGCGCGCAGGTGAGCGCTAGCGCGCAAGTGACCACTGGCGCACTTTATCAGGAGCATCGTTGGCAGTAGATGAGCGCTGACGAGTAAGGGACATATGCGCCAACTTGTGCATACGCTCTTGTTGCCCCGAAGGGACCGTTGCATTTCTCACAACAACAGGTGTCGGCGCCCACAGCGCATCAGCAGCCAGGAATGGCGACGGCAGGTCAGCAGGTCTGACGGGTGGAAGGTCGACGTGTCCTTCGTAAGGACTACCTTCCACTAAAGGGGATCGCGAACGATCCGCAGAGAGGTCCAGGGTTGTAGCTGGGACAGTCTGAGAACGATGATGAGGCTCCTCTGCGGCGGACTGCGGCGGAGACGATGAACTGAAGAGGCACCTCCTCACACCCTTGTGAGATGAAGGAAGGTCTCTCCGGCGAAGAGGCAGGCGAGCTTTACGCTGTATGCGCCCTCTGGGGGCCGTAGGGTCAGTGAGCTGACCGTCAGCAGTCCTCCGTAGAGGAGTTTCTGTGAGTGAACTCCCCCGAGGGGGAGAATACCGGCAGGAGAGACTGTTGGACTTAGTTCCTCCCTTGAAGGTTGAGTAGAGGAAGAAACTAAGCCTTCAGCTACAGCAGGTTGATCAGGTGCTGAGGTCGGAGATACTGCATCGGAAGCCTCTGTCACCACAACGACGACGATAGACAGAGGATCAACCTCTGCCAAAGTTGGCGATTGTTTGACAGCGGCACCCAACTGGATCATGTCAAACAAGGCTTCCTTGGGGGACGAACCTTCAAGCCCCAAGGAAGATCAAAGCTGAAACAAATCATTAGTACACAAATTAATATTTAAATCCTCCCCCGGGGGAGGAGGAGGAGGAGCTGCTTCGCTATGGGAGGCAACTCCCTCTCCCAAACCCAGAGTTCGGGCAACAGAACTATAGCCTACGCTACCACTCGACAGTTTCTCGGAAGAAACCGATCGAGCGGGAGCTTCGGAGGAGGAGGTTTGGGATTTTCTCCTTTCAATGAAACCTTCGAAGGAGAAATATCCCGCTTGGACTTCTTCTTCCGTCGCCAAGAAAACCTCTCCCACTGGGAGGTAGACCACTCCCTACACTCACCACACTTATTAGTTCAATCACACCGTTGGCCCCTACAATAAGGACATAAGGTGTGAGGGTCCATATAGACCGCCGACATAAACATACCACAAGGGCGGTCGACTTGCGCATGATAGCAGAGGCCAACTTCAAACACACCTGTGGAAGAAAAAGCAAAAGGCATTAATGGCTGTCAAAGAGGCGAGGGTGAGAGCGGACACGTCCGACTACCCCCCGAGCCGAGAGCAAAGTGAGCTTAAGCACAGGTGTGTGTGAGGGGGGGGGGGGGTAGCAAGCTACCCTCCCTACACCCCACAAACTAGTGGTGGGGTAGTAAACCCTCGTTAAAATTCTAATGGCTCGTCATTTCAGCTACGCCGAAAGTAATAACCCCTATTAAATGGCGCGGTTTGTATGTCAGTTACGGAACAAATTTTATTTTTCCTTGTTTCATTTCCTCACTGGGCTATTTTCCCCGTTGGGGCCCCTGGACTTATAGCATTCTGCTTTTCCAACTAGGGTTGTAGCTTAGCAAGTAATAATAATAATAATAATAATAATAATAATAATAATAATAATAATAATAATATCCATGGCCTTTTGGGCATCAGGCCGGACATAGTGAACCAGGGTGGATCTTCATCCTGTCTCACAGATTAATAAAGGCCACGCCATGATATCAATGACAGATATGAATTAGTAATTATTTTTCAGTACTTGGGTATATTTAACCTATACAATTATTGTGGATTATTATTGTTTTTTTTTTTTTTGCATCAAAAAGGACCAGTTTTCTAATAAAGGACATGAATTGGTAAGGATTTTTTCGTACCTTGCTCGTACAATTGTGGGTTTTAAGCTTCTTTTGGCGCAAAAGGATCAATATTTCTTGGGAAAATAAACAGATTTTGAGCGAAGTGAAAAATCTATTTTTGGGTGAGATAGCCATGTCGTCATGATGGAAGGTTCCTAATAGTAGCTTCCAAGGGATATATGAACTACAGTGATATTCCTAGAGAATTTATCTTCAGGTCTCCAGAATTCTAACTCCTGGCGTGAATATCCTTAACATTCTCTTAAGGATATAGCATAAATCAGGGGACGTATATCTTGATACGACACATCGCGATCTTCACCCCGAATAGCGTTTTTGCTTCGAGGGGGAAGAGTGGCAATTTTGGAAGGGGAGCCGTTATCAAGGTTACTCTATTTCCCATACTAACATTGAGTATCAAGATGGCAGTCATTCCTTGTAGCATTGAGCATGTTGCTACAGATATAGTAGTTTCGGGAGGGATTCTGCGAAGGCCTTTTCTATAGAAAAAGAGGGTGGGTTCATCAGGACGACATGGCTATCTCACCCATAAATAGATTTTTCGCTTCGCTCAAAATCCGTTTTTTGGGCTCAAGCCATGTCGTCCTGATGGAAGTTTACAAGAGAATTACTAGAAAGTACTGTATCTGTGGATTTTCCTCGGTGCCTTAACCTTGGGACAATTTTTCTATGGTCATCTGGACCATCGAGACAAATGATGTTACCGTTATCCGTCATTACCACTAATCATAGACAATGTTAATGCTTCTTGCCCCCTACAGGGAAGAGTCATACTAGACAGTAGAAAAGGGGCCTCAAGGTAAGCATATATTGTATGAACAAACACAAGTAACCACCAGATATACAAACGGTCTCACGGTTTGTATATATTGTCGGAACAATATCAGTGTCAACTATATCCATTGTTTGTAAGCATACAATGATATGAGGTTTACTTAAATAACTAAGAAAAAGAACTCTGGCAACTTTAATGTGCAAACTGCAGAGCCAGAAAGGACGCAATTACATTCTAATAAACATTTATTTCTAATAAATGACTAAATGGAATAACGAGTGAAACGAACGTAACATGTTAAAGAAATAATACATCCAACGTAAACAGAAATTATTTTTCCTTCCTTGAAAGTGAAGAAATGATGAGTGCCACTCTAAAACTGAAAAATTTTAATAATTTTCCTTTATAATTTCTGTAAATGTTGTATACTATCAACAGTGTATACTATGTACGTACACACGGCACAAGTGTTATCTGTATAATTCCACACCTGAGATTTTGAACAGACAGTGTCACCATGGTGACACTCACTTAAAAGATATCACACCGGAAGTGTCAACACCTTTTCACCCTAATTTATAGTCCCAATCAATTGACTGCTCATCGCAGTACTAGATGACAGATTTTAATACACTACCTGCCGCTACCACATAATGCTTCAGTTCATGGACTTGCTTAGCATAGTGTTTGTAGAACACTCTGGATGATTTCCATCCAGTATATGAGCGAAGGCACTCAAAGTCCATATACTGAAAAAGTCCAGTGATGAAGCAATTTTCCTCGCATCATGACCTGCGGGTGTACTGTCAGGATCTGCTCTGCGAATGAAGTAGGTGAGCTTCGCTCTCAGTTGTTTTAGAGATAAGTTTGATCCAAAGGTTTCTCCTTTGAAGAGCTGTCCTCCCTTGAAGTCTGAAGTTCTATGAAGATAGACCTTTAGACACTCTACTGGACATAGAGAGATATCTTCCTTCAGAGGGCAGATTCTCCAGGGACCCCATCTTTTAGTGGGTAGCTCGTTCTTGGCGAGAAAGGTTGGATCGGAAAGAGTTTCAGTTCTCCCACTTCTGTGAACTGAATGTGGCCCTCATTTCTTGATAGGGCTACTATTTCACTAACTCTAGCCCCTGAGGCTATAGCAAACAGGAAAATAACCTTCTGGGTTAGATGCTTGAGAGAACAATCTTCATTGTTCACAGATGAGGCATAATGTAGGACCTTGTCCAAAGACCATGAAATGGGCTTCGGAGGTGCTGCAGGCCTATGCCTAGCACATGCCTTCGGGATATTATAAAAGATTTCATTTGCCAGATCCACTTGAAAGGCATATAGAAGAGGTCTAGTCAAGGCTGACTTTTACACGTAGTTATCGTGTTAGCTGCCAGACCTTGATTATGAAGGTGGATAAAGAAGGACAGACAGAAGTTTATTGAAACTTCTTTCGGTCCTTTTGCTTTAACAAAAGCAACCCACTTTTTCAAAGATGACTCATATTGTCTTCTAGTTGACTTAAGACTTGTATTTTTCTAGGAATTCTATATTGCCTTCCGAGATCCCAAATCTTTTCTTAACCGCTAGGGCAAGAAAATCATGAAATGAAGGGTTTGGGCTCTGTGATGAATCGAAGACAATTAACTTCTGAACCCTCTGAGATAGTGCTGGGTTCAGTACAAGGGCTAGCCTCAGCCTCAGTTCCCTCACTAGAGGAAACCAGTTGCTCTTGGAATATTTCGGAGCCACTAGAGCTGCCTTTCCTTGGAAGGATCTCAGCATGTTGATGACCTTCAGCAGGAGATTGGATGGAAGGAACAGGAATTTCCGGGTCCATCCGTTCCATACTAGAGACATGGTGTCCGTTATCTCCTCTAGAGGATCCTCGTATGGGGCTACATATCGAGGTAGTTTCTTGATGACGCTCGTCACGAAGACGTCGATCCGCAGTTCGGGGGCTTGTTCCCATCTGGGAGAGAATGGGTCTGCTTCTGTGGACCATTCTGACTCTATCGGCTTGAGCCTGAGTAGGACATCCGCTGTTACATTGCGGATCATTTGTGCGTGAACTGCTGATAGGAGCCATCTCTTTAGGTAAGGGATGGCTAACATCATCTAGACTATATGGGACAATCTCGAGCCTTGCCGGTTCAGACATCCCACTATCACTTTGTTGTCCCAGATCAGCCTGAGGAGGCATGATCTATGTGGAGAGATTTTCCCCCACCTCAACAGGACTGCCATGGCTTCCAAAAGGTAGATGAGAATGGCCTTGAGTAGAGATGACCAAGTCCCTTGGGCCTTCCTCTGATGGGAGTGAACTCCCCATTCTTCCGTCGAGGCATCCATGCGGATGATCTTCGATAGTTGAAGTAGTTGCAAGGGCACGGTCCTCAATAGACTTTTGGCCTTCGACCATGGGTTAAGAAGCGATCAAGGTAAGACCGATATCGGTCATTTTAGATCTCTTCGAGCGTTTGATGCGTATCTTCTTCAGACTCTTAACGCATCTTTCAGCTGTACTCTTAGCACTGGGTCTGTCACTGCTGCAAACTGGGGAGAGTTCAGTACTCTTTCCTATTAGCATCTTGAAATCCAGACGGATTACTGTAGTCTCTTGACCGACCCTGCGATCTCCTCTATCCCTAAGAGAAAGGAGAGCCAGTGTGACCTCAGGTTACGATGGTTTTTTAGCCATTGAAACCTTTGAGCTGGAGAGAATCGAGACTACTTGAAGCTGATTTTGCATCCCCGATGTTCCAGGAACTGGATTACTTCTTTGGATGCTCGCAGACCAGCCGCTTCGGGTGCTGCCCGTACCAGCCTTTCGTCCAGGTACTTTGTTACCTGAACCGTTTCTAGGCATGGTTATTGCATGACTGCGTCCGCCAATTTCGGGAAGATACTTAGGACTGTGTTTAGTCCGAAGAGTATGGCTCTTAGGACATACACTATCTTCTGGAACTTGAATCCTAGGTAGGAGGAGAGGGGGCGACTGACTAGAAGCTGCCAATAGGCACCCGTCAGATCTATCAAGACTGTGACTTAGTCATAGGGTCCTTATGTGTAGAAGGATTAACATCCTGAACTTCCTGTTTCTTTTGAACTTGTTGAGTGGCAACAAGTCCAGAATGACTCTGAGTTTTCTTGAGTCCTTCTTGGGAACACAAAACAGCTTTCCCTGGAATTCGATGGACTTTACTTTCCTTATCACCTGCATGTTCTAGAGCTATAGGGTATACTCTTCTAAAACTGGGTTGGAGTGTTGAAAGAGTTGAGGAAATGATGGTGGAGGCATGTCTATTTTCCATCCTAGTCCAATCTTGATTAGGCCTTGGCCCCAAGGATCGAAGGTCCAACGATCCTGTTGGAACCTCCCACCAGAAGCGTCTCTTTGCTTCGACTGATCAGAAGGTTTACCTGCTCGACCGCCTGCCTGGGGCACCGAGGTCATAGAAACTGTGGGATGTTGTTGAATAGACCAAGAAAAAAGGCTAGACTTTTTCGTCTTCCTTTTAGGTTGGGGACCCACATCCGTGGAAGACTTCCTCTTTACAGAGATGCCCCACTTCTGGAGAAGGTTCCTATTCTCCGTGGTGGCTTTCTCGATTACCTCTTAGACTACCTCGTTTGGAAAGAGGTCTTTACCCCAGATGTTGGAAGATAGCGTCCTGGGTTCATGTTTCACTGTTGCGGCAGCGAACACAAACTCCCTACAGGCTCTCCTAGCCTTCATAAAGGCATATAGGTCTTTTACTAAAGTGGCCATATGCATTTTGGCCAAGACCATGAGCATTTCTGGGGTACTTTGATGGGTTGAACACATCTCTATGCAGTTTTGTAGGGATAAGGAGGCCGCAAGTCTCTCCTTTGTCTCTTGTTCCTTGCACAAAAGAAACTCAGAAAGTTTAGGGAGATTCTCGCTAAACTGTCGTCCAGCGATGTCCGCGTCTAGTTTCCCTGCTGAAAAGGTTAAGTGGACTTCCTTCCAATCCTTCTCCTGCATGGGTAAGGCTAGTGACAGAGGCTTGCACTCCTCAAATGCAGGACATAGTTTGCCTGCCTCCACTGCCTTGGCAACAGATTTAAATGCCTTCCACATAAAGGGGAATGCTATTGAAGCAGGAGCAAGAAAGGTAGGGTGTCTCTTACTTAGTGCGAGAGAAAGCATGGAGTGAAGGACTGCCTTATTACTGTGTATGTAAACACTAAATAAAGATGTAAATATATAATTTACTGCCTTCACCAGAAAGAAGGTTCAAATGGAATGGGAGAATGCATCATTCAGGCTTCCATCCAACCACAAGTACCATCGCCGGCATAGTCCGGCCGGCACATGGCCGGCAGGCTAGCACCCGACAGCATTGGTACAGTCGGCATGCCGCCGGATGAGTCGGTACCTGTCGGCGCCAGCCCAGCCAGGCTAGTACCCCAGCAACAGGACTTGTGGCCTGCAGTCCAAGGGAGGACTGAAGAACCTTGGTGATAGAAGAGACTTCCCTCCAACAGCCGCCGGCAGCCGTCATGGCCACTGGCAGTCGTCATGGCCACCGGCAGCTGGCATAGCCACCGGCAGCCAGTAAACAGCTGTTATGTAGGAGCCCAGCCGGCCCCGCAACCCGCCGGCAATCGGTGAGATTGCAGGACGACGGCCCAAAGAGTTGCGATGGCTAGGCCATCACTAAAGGACAGAAGGGGGAGGGAGAAGGGTCCTGTATGAGGTGTGGAAAGAGCCGGCAGGGTTGCAAGTCCTACCACACCCTTAAGAAACTCTGTTTCAGTATCGACACCATCCTAGGTGGCAGGAGAATATCTATTCTCCAGCCTAGGGTCTGCCAATACAGTTAAGGGGACAGCGGCAGTGCCGCCTCCTCTCAACCAGGGAGAAACAGAGTTCCTAGTGCCGGTACCATCCTAGGCGGCAGAAGAATGTCTATTCTTCAGCCTAGGATCTGCGAGCACAGGACTAGACTTCTAGACCGCAGGGAGAAGGTGGCGGCATCATACAACCACTTCAAGTGCGGCCTAGGGAGGTCTAGCCTCCTATGCCGGCAGCCTGGTCCAGCAGGGGAATGACTATTCACCCTGCCGGCCGGCTGCCAGCAAAGACCATATACTCTGAGGTTCTGACCGAAACCCAAAGCATGCTATCTGCCAGCCATAGGAAGAGACAGACAACACTAGTCCAGTCAAGCCTGAGTGTCTACTTGAAGGCAAGACTAACTAGGGTTGTAACCTAAGGCTACACTCAGAGGGAAGGAGGGATTACCCTTAAATCTCCACTGGAGACGAGTATCGGTTTACAGTATATAATAATTCTAGGAGATATCTATCTACGCCTGAATTGATAAAACGATACACGAGGGTAAACGGGGAAATGTCTGAAAATATACTACATCGCCTAGGTTAGGTTACCTAGGCAAGACGAGATCTCGGTAACCTAAATCACCGAAACTCTAACGTATACGATCGACATAGAAAGAGGAAAATTATGCATACCATAAATATCTTTAAAAGTATAATTATGCCTAAATAGCTTTCATAATTAATTAATGCTATTTCAACCGGGAAAGTCGTGCTACTAACTAAATAACACATGCCTAACGAACGACAGCGCCCATGGCGCCCCCGGTAACAGGCCTAGCTCCCTAAACACAATAAATTACTCTAATTTCACTGTGAAACAGGAGGTAAACTATATTGTGAAGAATCAATACTCAACTTTCCAGAGGCGAAAGAAGCTGGAGATTGCATAATAATCCTTGCAGAATCGATCGAAAAAGTTAGATCAACAGGGAACACCACCGTGCGAATTCACTACAAAATTAGGAATGACCGCCATCTTGATACTCAATAGTCATATGGGAAATAGGGTAACCTTGATAACGGCTCCCCTTCCAAAATAGCCACTCTTCCCCCTCGAAGCAAAAATGCTATTCGAGGTGAAGGTCGCTAAGTGTCATATCAAAATATACGTCCCCTGATTTATGCGATATCCTTAAGAGAATGTTATGGAAATTCGCGCCAGGCGTTAGAATTCTGGAGACCTAAAGGTAAATTCTCTGGGAATATCACTGTAGTTTATATATCCATTGGAAGCTACTATTAGGAACCTTCCATCAGGACGATATGGCTTGAGCCCAAAAATGTAAGTGATCAATTAAGACTTGTTAGGTTAGGCTGACGAGTGGCCTACTGTGGGATTGTATGTTTGCCTTCCATAACAACCATATAGCCTATTCGTTACAGACAGGGAACAGATAATACTTAGGCAAGCACTAGTGAAAATCCAGTAATCTAACTTTAAATTAATTTGGGTTCACCTCAAAACTAAACAATTTCCAATGGAAATAGAAGTTTTACACATGAACAGAATACCTCCCTTTGATACTATGATAGCACATGCAAGATTTATAATAATTTACGGACTGGAACTGGCTACAGGAAGTTCTTATTATATTAAAACACAGGGTAAACTTTTCTCATAAAAAAAATGGGGTATATATAGAAAAACTTGTGATTTCTTCGAAAACGCCCTTTATTTCCGTCGCATATAAAGAGTTAATAAGATTTACCTTAATATATCCTACGGTAATGGCGGCCTCCAGTGGGAACCACGCGTTTTGGGTGGGGAAAATTAACTAGCGAATCGGTAAATAATGGTAAAACTAACTTTTTCTCTTCTACACATTATTCTCTTGGACGCATAATAAATCCCAGAAAATTTGCTCAAAATAGTATGATCCTAGGTAAAACTTCAGAAGCATGACGCACTCGATATTAAAAGAAATAATTACCTGCATTGAAAAAGCGGGTGAATAACTATATAAAGTACTATAGTTTTTATGAGAGATTGAACAAGGTGGAATTAAATGGGGTTGGCAAGTTCTTACCTCTAATTTTTTTCTAAGACAGGAGAGACGTTTCCTCAACAGTAATGTTTACTTTTACTGACCCCTTTAACTCACTTTCTTACACATGCACAATCAGTTCTAATTAGTTTTTTGGGCTCAAGCCATGACGTGCTGATGGAAGGTTCCTTCAGCAGCTTCCTGGGGTATATTTGACTACAGAAGATATTCCCAGAAAATTAAACTAAAGGTTTCACAGAATTTTAACTTCTGGCGCAGGTACCCATAAGGTTTCCCTTTAGGATATCGTATACTAACAGGGGATGTATGCTTGACACGCAACTTCTCCTTCTACGCTACTGTTATGGTACCTAGCGATGTAAACAAACGGCTGCCATATTGGCTGACGTCACATCCATCCGCGCCAAATCCATTCCACTTCTGTAGCGCATCCTAGGAGTTGTGTTTTCCCAGTTTTTGCTTATTTTCTGCATCATGTCGCAATCTTCGGCCTCGCCTTCTTATGGAAAGTTGAGTACCATATTCTTGTATTGTTTAAATAAGCTCCAGCCGTAAAGTAACGATTACTTTTCCTTAAATCTTGTGTTTTGTGGCGGAGCTGTGCCTTCACCGGAGGCGTCATGTTGAGACGCTGTAGCTCGCCTAGCATGCTTTATTTAGTTAGCCAGAGCAACGTTCCCGGTCCCTTAACTAATGATTATATTAGTTAGTCTTCATTGCTAGGAATTAGTTATATTATGCTGTTAGTATTTGCCTTCGGCGATCATGTTAGCCGAACCCTAAGCTAGCCTGCTGGCCTAGCCCCTAGGCAAGATGCCTAAGTGTTCATGTTTACTTTTTGCATGATATGATAGTGTTCCTAGCGTTATGAGTGAAATGACAAATTCGAAGATAATTTGTAATTTTCCTAACCATACAAACCTTAGCTATTTACAAAGGGGTTTACTTTTAGCGCAGCTGAAATGACGAGCCAATAGTTTTAACGAGGGTTAATTACCCCCGCGCTAGTTAGCGGGGGGTGGGGAAGGGTAGCTTGCTACCCCTCCCCCCTCCACACACCGGTGACTTGCTTCACTTCACTTAGAGGTAGGACTTGACTTGGGGGTCAGGGATGGCGGGCACATATGTGTAAATAGCTAAGGTTTGTATGATTAGGAAAAATACAAATTATCTTCGAATTTGTCATTTGTTCCGTAACCGAAATACAAACCACGCTATTTACAATGGGTGACTTACCCCTTAGGAAGGGTGGAAAGTCCCCAGCCTTACTGACTTCGGCTTGCCCGGGGGCTCGATCCCTCAGTAAGCAGCACTAGAGAGAGGGAGCCCCTGTACCTCACAAGTTCCTAGCATCGCTAGGAACGAGTGGCCTACATAAGCAGTGTGAGGAGGAGAGTGTGACTCGTCCTATGAAGTTGACCTTGAGACCTTCAGATAGGAATTCTAGGATAGGACGTTCCCCATACCACCTCGTCAGGGTATGGGAGACGCAACAGTATTAAGCTTAATACTAGGAGCACAAAGAAGCATGGGTTACCTGCAGAGGTCGAGGTCAGCTATACGAGGACCAGTATGCTGCTTCCCCAAGAGAGGGGAGAATGAAAGAAAGAAGTAAGGGTCAGACATACTCTTTCATTCACGCAGAGTAAGACCGGGTAACAACGCCCTCAACCTACTGCTACTTGTCCAAAAAGGAGCCTGAGGTTAGACCAGCTGTTGTGCAGCCACCACAGGGCCGATAGAAAACGTATCGAGGCTCCTGTGGGTCACGTCTTGCAGGTAGTGGGCTGTGAAGGTCGTTTGACGCTTCCAGACCCCAGCTTGAAGTACCTGCGTCACAGAGAAGTTTCTCTTGAAGGCCAGGGATGTAGCAATACCCCTGACATCGTGGGCCCGAGGGCGACGTGACGGAGGAGGGTCAGGATTCAGGGCATGGTAGATAACCTTTCGAATCCAAGCTGAGATGGTGTTCCTGGTGACCCTCCTCTTTGTCCTGCCTGTGCTCACAAACAAAGCTCACACATGAGGACGGACTGCAGCCGTTCTCTTCAAGTAGTGCCTCAGACACCTCACTGGACATAGTAGCAGCTGGTCTGGGTCGTTTGTTACAGAAAGGAGACTCGCGATCCTGAAAGAGTCGAACCGAGGATCCGGCACTCCAGGATTCTGAGTCTTGGCCACAAACTCAGGGACGAACCTGAACGTTACCTCCCCCCATCCGCTTAAATGGGCGATTTCGTACGAGAGACCATGAAGTTCACTAACTCGCTTGGCCGAGGCCAAGGCGAGTAGGAAAGCCGTCTTCCAAGACAGGTGGCGATCGGAGGCCTGGCGTAATGGCTCGAAGGGAGGTCTCTTAAGAGACCTGAGGACTCGAACCACGTTCCAAGGAGGGGGTCTTACTTCCGACTGGGGGCAGGTAAGCTCATAGCTACGTATGAGTAAAGAGAGTTCTAGCGATGAAGAAATATCCACGCCCATCAATCTGAAGGCCAAACTTAAGGCTGAGCGATAGCCTTTCACTGCCGAGACAGAAAGGCGCATTTCTTCTCGCAGATACACGAGGAAGTCCGCTATTGCTGGAATAGTGGCATCGAGTGGAGAGATACCCCTTCCACGACACCAACCACAAAAGACTCTCCACTTTGCTTGGTAGACTCCCTCAGAGGACATTCGCAGGTGCCGAGACATTCTCTCCGCAACCTGTTGCGAAAAGCCTCTCTCCGCGAGGATATGCTGGATAGTCTCCAGGCGTGAAGCCGAAGCGAGGCCACGGCCCTGTGAGGGACGCCGGAGTGGGGTTGTCTGAGAAGCTCGTGTTGTGGAGGAAGCTCCCTTGGGAGTTCTGTCAGGAGTTGCAGAAGGTCCGGAAACCATTCCGCGTGATGCCATAGCGGAGCTACTAGAGTCATGGAACAGTTGACCGATAGTCTGGTCCTGTTGAGCACCCTTCTCATCAGACAGAATGGTGGGAAGGCATACACGTCGATGTTGTCCCACCGTTGCTGGAAATCATCTTGCCAGAGTGCCTTAGGGTCCGGGACTGGTGAGCAGTACAGGGGCAGCTTGAAGTTCAAGGCTGTCGCGAACAAGTCCACAGTCGGGGAACCCCACAAAGTCAGGACTTTGTTGGCTATCTGAGGATCCAAAGACCACTCGGTAATCACTATCTGCAAAGCCCTGCTCAGACTGTCGGCGAGCACATTCCTCTTGCCAGGAATGAAGCGAGCTGATAAGTGTTATCGAGTGGGTTTCGGTCCACCTCAGAGTCTCTACTGTAAGATGGGATAGCTGTTGCGAAAAAGTGCCTCCCTGCTTGTTGATATAAGCCACTACCGTGGTGTTGTCGCTCATCACCACCACGGAGTGACCCACCAGGGACCGTTGGAACTGCTGAAGAGCCAGAAAGACGGCCTTCAATTCTAGCAGGTTGATGTGTAGGCACTTTTCTGATTCTGACCAAAGGCCTGAGGTCCTCTGGTTCAGAACGTGCCCCCCCCCCCCCACCCTTCTTTTGACGCATTCGAAAACAGAGTCAATTCCGGGGGGAGGACGAGAAGACTCACTCCCTTCCGCAGGTTCTCGTCGGCCAGCCACCACCGCAAGTCCGTCTGTTCCAGAGACCCCATTGGGATCAGAATCTCCGGGGAATCGGATCCTTGATTCCACCGGGACTTGAGCCGCCATTGAAGGGATCTCATCCTGAGGCGGCTGTTTGGAACCAGACGGGCCAGGGAGGATAGGTGGCCTAAGAGACGCAACCACGATTGGGCGGGGAGTTCTTTTCGCCTGAGGAAAGGTTCCGCCACCCTCCTCAGCCTGGCTATCCGGTCGTCTGATGGAAAGGCTTTGTGGAGATTGGTGTCTATTAGCATGCCTAGATAAACCAGTCGTTGGGACGGCTGCAGAGAGGACTTCTCGAGGTTTACCACGATCCCCAGATCCTGGCAAAGATCCAGAAGCCTGTCTCGGTGCCGAAGAAGGGTCGACTCCGAGTCTGCTAAGATCAGCCAATCGTCCAGGTAACGAAGGAGACGAATGCCGTTCCTGTGCGCCCAAGATGAAATCAGGGTGAACACTCTGGTGAACACCTGAGGAGCTGTGGAGAGACCGAAACACAGCACCTTGAACTGGTAGATCTTGTTGTCTAGGCAGAATCTCAGGTACTTCCTGGAAGACGGATGGATTGGGATCTGGAAGTACGCGTCCTTTAGATCCAGTGTACACATGAAGTCTTGTGGTCTCACCGCAAGTCTGACCGTGTCTGCTGTCTCCATGCTGAACCGGGTTTGTTTGACAAACCTGTTCAGAGCTGAGAGATCAGTGACGGGTCTCCAGCCTCCAGTAGCCTTCTTTACAAGAAAGAGTCGACTGAAGAAGCCTGGGGAGCCGTCCACGACCTCCTGGAGAGCACCCTTCTCGAGCATGGTCTCGACTTCGGCCTGAAGGGCCAGCCCCTTTGCCGATCCCGTGGCATAGGAGCTCAACGACACTGGATTCGCTGTCAGGGAAGGTTGAGATGTCGTGAACGGGACGCGATAACCTTGGCCGATCACTGAGACCGTCCAAGCATCGGCCCCGTGTTGCTGCCACCTGCGGACGCAACGCTGAAGGCATCCCCCCACAGGTGGACATGCAGGGGGACTGCCACCCCTAGGGCTTGCGGCCGCGGCCGCCACCCCTAGGAGTCTTGCCTCCCCTGGAGGACTTACCGCCCCTCTTGACCTTGGCTGGAAAGGGCTGGGGCTTAGGCACCACTCTCTTAGCTGCCGGTGCCTGTTTGGGAGCCTTACGAGGCTGTTGCTGCTGTTGTGGCGGGGCTGGAGGCTTATAGGGCCGAGTTGTAAGGGCCCTGTTGAGGAGGGAGTCCGTGCTGGATTTCCTCCACTTCTCAGCTTTTCGCACCATGTCTTGAGGCTCAAACAGGCTCTCCCCCAGAAGGGAAGCATGTCGGAGCCTACACACATCTACGGCGGGGACCTTCGGATGGAATCTCTCGGACACAGCATCGCGACGCTTCAACACCGAGTTGGCCCACAGGGTGGTAACCTGGTGCGCCAAAAACTCGATGGAGCGGGTGCCCGGGAGCAAGAAGGTCTCTAGGGCCTTCCTATTGGTCTCCTTGGACAAATCCTCCGATCGCAATAGGATGCCCAGAGATCCTAGCCAGAAGTCCAGCCACGAAGTGGCCTGCATGGCACACTTAGCGACCTTCTCGTGGTTAAGGATCTCTGCCGCCGAGAACGACACCTGCCGGGCAGAGAGTTTCTCCAAGGGAACTCCCTTCGCCAGCTCCTCCACAGAGTGATGGAGAGGAAGAGCGAGGTTGTGCTCACCCAGGATCTCGAAATACCTCCTCTGCTGAAGGCGAGGAGGAGGGATGAGCTTGTTCCCGGCAGTGGAACGACTGGAGGAAGCAAGAAGTGCGAGCTGAGCGTTGGCCCTAGCCCTGGCACTCTTCAGCCCCCGAGACCAGGGCAGAGCTGCACTGGTCTTAGGGGCCTTCCGAACGTCAAACACTTCATCCAGAATCGTGTCTTTGCCTTCACGGGGGGCGATGACTGGATCCGTAAGTCTGTTAAGTTGCCTTATCAGGCTTAGGACCTGCCAGAAGGCATGTTCGGACTCTTGCTGTTCTCCTCCCTGCGGTCTGGCAGCTAAGTCTCCTGCCCCAGGAATCTCTTCCTGGGGTGATACGTGGACATTCCCCTGGGTAGTCGTGGGTTCCTGACGAATCCTTGCAGAGGATTTAGGGACGGTCTTGGAATCCTTGGATTCCCTCCTGGGAGGGATACAGGATCCCAACAACAAGGTTCGAGGGGCCCCTTCCTCACGAGACGATTCTCCTGCCTGAAGCGAAGTCTCCCCCCCTGGTGCCGAGGGGAAGACTACCGCCCCACTGGACTCACCTGAGAACGGAAAGGCTTCGTCCGCAGGAGAAGGAGAGAGTACTCGTGCAGGAGAAGGGATCTTCGCGACCGACCTGTTGGGAGCCAACTTCGCCCTGGGGGAAGTCACCACGAAGTCCACTCCTCTCTTTCTCTTCAGCGTAGGAGAGACAGCTGATGGTTTGTTACCCTGGCCGGCGAGTGCTGGTTTCATAACCCTAACTAACGCCCGTGCCAGCGGACCAAACCAAGTCTGCTGCTCCAAGGACACAGAGTCCGAAATCCTCGCTAAAGGGAAAGGGATCGGGCGATCCTTTGGAGTGGACACGACGGTACCTGCCTGAAAAGAAGGTGGGGAAGAATGCTGTACTAACCTCTCTTCATCCTGCACTACCAACCTGTGCTTGGATGGAGGTGATCCCGAGTGCCGTCTAGGAGCATGCTTTCCTGCTGCTACCACCGGCTGTGGAATTCGCCGCGAACGATGGTCGCGCGAGGGCGAATGGTCGCGCGAAGGCGAATGGTGGCGCGGGAACGCGGGCGAGCGATCACGCGGGCGCGCAGGTGGATGATCGCGCGGGCGCACAGGCGAGCGGTCGTGCGGGCGCGCAGGCGAGTGGGCGCGAGGGTGGGCAGGTAAATGAACGCGTGTCCGAGGCGATGAACGCAAGCGTTGGCGCGACGGCGAGGGAACGCGCTGCCGCGTAAGTGAGGAAGATCGCTGGCGATGTAGATCCACAGGCGATCGATGACGAGCTGGTGAGTGCAGTCGCTCAAGTTGGCGATGGCGCGATGTGGTATGTCGACGCACTGGTGTGCGATGGTGAGCAGCATGCGCAGGTGAATGACCGCGTAATGGTAAGCGATGGCGAGCAGCATGCGCAGGTGAATGATCGCGTGATGGGGTGCGATGGTGATCAGCATCCACAGGAGGGCGATCGTTCAGGGGGGAGCGATGAGGAGCAGCATGCGCAGGAGGGCGATCGTGCAGGGACGAGCGATGGCGAGCAGCATGCGCAGGTGGCCGATCTCGTGATGGGGTGCGATGGTGATCAGCATGCGCAAGAGGGCGATCGTGCAGGGTCGAGCGATGGCGAGCAGCATGCGCAGGAGGGCAATCGTGCAATGGCGAGCGATGGCGAGCAGCATGCGCAGGCGGGCGATCGCGCGATGGCGAGCTAGAAGCTGGCGAACCATGTTCCTTCAGGAGCGTTGGAGAACGTCGGCGCGCTAGCTGTCGCTGTTGAATAGGCGATACTAAGATCGCCTGTGCGCGCTGGTAAGCAGGTGAACGCTGGCGAGGAGGTAATCGCTGGCGCGTAGGTGATCGCTGGCGAGCTGGAGATCGCTGGCGAGCAGAAGGTCGACGCGTGTCATGTGAAAGGACAGGTGGCGCGGCGCGTTCACGAGCAGGAACTGGGAGATCGCTGGCGCGTTGGCGAACATGTGTTTCTGACAAACGCGCAGCACGATGTTGCGTAGCCACAGGACCAGGCAGATGGTGAGCAGGGAGTTCAGCAGGAACTAAAGGGTGGTCAGAGACCGCAGGGCGAAGGTCCTCAAATGAGCGCTGACGCTCGGAAGAGAGCTGACGAGCAGGAGAGCGCTGGCGAGGGGGGCGAACATCAGGAGAGAGCCGACGAGCAGGAGTCTTGGGGAGCAGGAGATCGTCGACGAGCAGGAGAGCGCTGGCGAGCAGGAGAGCGCTTGTGCGCTAGCACTGCTCGCGTAAGGGAAGGATCCCTTAGCCCCGAAGGGACCGTTGCCCGTCGGGTGACGAGTTCTCCAGAAGGCGAAGATCTGGCAGGAGATGGTGAGCGGTCTGCAGAGAGGTTCAAGGAGGGCGGAGCTGTAGGTTGAGGCTGACGAGGAGAGTCCCCCCTGGAGGATGAAGACCCAAAAAGGCGCCTCTTAGTCCCCATGTAAGGGGAAGGGAGGCCCTTGTGGCGTAGAGGACGGTGAGCCTTACGGCGGAGGCGGCCTCGGGGGAGATCGTCGGGACCATCGGTCCTCCGAAGGGGAGTCTCCGTTAAAGCACTTCCCTCAGAAGGAAGCTGAGCAGCAGTCAAGACCGAAGGACTCACTTCCCCCTTCGAAAGATGTACGGAAGGAGGAGGAGAGCCTTTAGCACCATCACCCGCAACAGCACCTGCGGCGGAAGGCCCAGCCACGTCGGAGGCCTCTGTCACCACGACGTCGACAATAGACAGAGGGTCTACCTCTGCTACCACCGACGACTGCTTAACAGCGGCCCCCAACGAGACAAGGTCAATAAGAGCGACCCTGGAGGGCAAGCCCTTAAGCCCCAGGGACGACCAAATCTGTAAAAGATCATCACTGGATAAGGCATTATCAATAACCTTCCCCGGAGGAGGAGGGGGAACCGCCTCGCTATGGGAGGCGACGCCCTCTCCCCCCACCGAAGGTCGGGAAACAGAACAAGGGCCTGCGCTCCCACTCGGCCGACTCTCCTTAGGAGGCGGACGAGGGGGAGCTTCGGAGGAGGTTTGGGCGGCGGAAGAAGAGTCCCGAGAACCTTCCTCCTTCAAGGCTAACCCCGGAGGAGAACAGTCTCTCTTGGACTTCTTCTTACGCAAACGGCCAAACCTCTCCCACTGGGAGGCAGACCACTCCCTGCACTCACAGCACATGTTCTCCTGGTCACACCGTCGGCCCCGACATTGAGGGCAGAGGGTGTGTGGATCCGTATTAACGTCCGACATGAAAGTCCCACAAGGACGGCCGGAAACTCCAGGGCATGTACGCATTGTAGAGAAAATAACTGAAGGTCAACTTCCAACCAACACACACGCTGAAAAGAAAAAGCAGAAAATTAAAGGCTGTCACGAAGGCGATGAGCAGACACGTCTGATCACCGCCGAGCCAAAAAGTGAAGTGAAGCAAGTCACCGGTGTGTGGAGGGGGGAGGGGTAGCAAGCTACCCTTCCCCACCCCCCGCTAACTAGCGCGGGGATAATTAACCCTCGTTAAAACTATTGGCTCGTCATTTCAGCTGCGCTAAAAGTAAACCCCTTTGTAAATAGCGTGGTTTGTATTTCGGTTATGGAACAAATGAAGATTCAGGCATTATACATACAAGATTCAGTGATTGCATACATAATTATTCACCTTCGGGGAAGTATATAGGGGTTTCGATTTTGGTAGTCGTCTCCCTGGCACCTACCCTATGCTAGAGCTCTTATATGCTTCCTCATTCCCCCCCCCCCGGTTACCTATCTAGGTAATTTCCTCCCTCTGGGGTAGCCTAGGCTACACCCTAGCCTCCTTATCCTCGATACTGTCGTATAGGTTATGCTAGGACCCTTCTGCCCCTTCTCCTGGCCATAGATGTGCGCTTTGAGTTTGGGACAGCCCTCAGAGTATCAGTCGTTCGCCTCCATCCCTCCTTTAGGGGAATGTACTCCCCTTCTGGTCCTTTGGAGAATGAAGGGGGAGGGCTTAGCCCTGCCCCCTAGTCCACACTTGGTTGGGTTACAACCCCTCCTCCCTGTGGCCTAGCGACTTGTCCTTCCCATGCCTTACCTAGCCTGGGAGACTGGTTCTCCTAACCTAGGTTAGGCAGCCATGGGGATTCTGCTTCATTATACTTCAGGACAGGACACTAGTGCTGTACCTACTCTGGGCTATCCTACCCTAGGCTGGAGAATGTACTCTTCCAGCCTAGACAGGCTAGCCCTGAACAAAATCCCCTTCTATGGGGTATGCAGTAGGGGACTTTGGCCCCTCCTGCACCCCCTTCCTCTTGGGACCCTCTCCCCCTCCCCACTCTATCCCTTTGTGTTGGCCTGCCATCACACCCCTGTCCGCTGGCCTACATTCCCGCCGTGTGCCGGCGACCTGTAGGTCCGGCTCGGTCCCCTCATCGGCTAGTCCGTTCTGCTATGCTTCCCTCTTAATAGTCGATCTATAGGGTTGCCATTGCTGGTCGGTCTGCCGGCGGAGGACCTCCCCCTCTTGAGTGCTCCGCGGCCCTCCCTTGGGCCGCCACCGGCAACCTAGCCGCCGGCAGCCCCTTGCCGCCGGATGAAAGGCTTCACCCCTCCTTTCATTTGAACACTCCTTCCGGAGGTGAAAGAGTTTGGGTACTGAGTTACCCTTTCCCCCCTTCCCCTCCTAAACTTTCTCTCTCTCTGTCAGTGCTGATCCACTGCCGCTCCCTCTCTCCCGGCGCCTGCCAGCGGTAACTCCGACTTCCTACCTGTCTCATTGAATGCAGACAGTGTCGGTATATCACTGCCGACTTGCCGCCGAGGGGGGGGGAGGGCCACCGGCTCGCCGGCGCCCATCTACTACCAGTACCTTTGTCATGTCAGTATCCTGTTGGTATACCGCTGCCGGTTGCCTGCCGGCTGTCGGAACCGTCGGCATGCCGGCGATCTGCCATCACCTTATAGCGTCACCCTTTCTCCTTGCCACTTAGACTGCTGGCTTAGAAGGGTTCCTCCCTAATGGAGATCCGCCGGCGCTGGTCGGGCCCCCGCCATGCCGCCGGGCTGCCGGCAACACTCAGGTACATTATAGTGGACAGTCACTTCTTACTCCTGCCGGCCTGGTGCCGGCAGGGATTATTGTGCAGCTATGGATGATAGCCAGTACTCTTATGGTATTGTGATACCCTAAACTGAAAACTATTGTGTATAGTTGTACAGTAAATAATCTTCCAGCATATTCTGTGCATCTATGTGCAGTCTTTTGCCGGGACCTATCCTATAGAAGAGAGTTTCGGATACCCCTCCTTCTCAATTAACTGAATGAACTCAGTTTTTCCCTCCCATCATTCCTAATTCTCTGTAGGAAGACTAAGCTTGGCTCATCCCCCACGGGTGTTCCTCTTCCTCCCAGGGCATACTTAGCCCTCTGGAATTAGTTACGTTGAGAGGTCACGGCAATGGACTGGGCAGGATGCACGAGTATGTGTCTTCCCTACCTTCCTTTCTAGCTTAACTATCCTAAGCTTATACATGGAATCTTACTGTATATTATAAATAATTAAACTTAGTTCTAATCTAAGATTAAATTAAGTAACTTTCATATTGACTTTCAAGTACTCATAGCCTCTTTCTTTTACAAGAGGAGTATGTGAAGTGTGAGAGCGGCTTCTGCAGCGTTCGTCGCCAGGACTTTTATGGTCACAGGGCATGCCGATCCCATGCCGGCTGTTCCACCTTGAAAGGGGACCTTCGCTATTGGGACCCGCAGGTCTGCACCGTGTGCAAGAAACTGCTGGATGAGGCATTTGACAACCCTCCGTCTAAGGAGGTTAGGGACAAGGCCCGAGAGACCCTGCGCAAGTGGGTGCGTGGGTTTCAAAAGAACGCCACGGGGCCCTATCTCCCAAGCGAGAGGATGAGAGCCATGCTCTTCCCAAAAGCATCTGCGGATGCCGTCATCCCCAAAGAGGAGATCCCGTGCGCCCAACTAACGGTCGAGCCGGATGACTCGGCCGCCCTTAGTCAGTGTCACCTCGACGAGGTGGAGAGGATGTCGGAGGTCTCCGATGACACCAAGTGGACCCTCATGGAAGGGGGTCAGGAGGAAGAAGAGGACCTCGTGGAGTCCCCGGATTCTGAGGGCGAGATTGCCCGTACACCCTCTGTGGCTTCGGTTGCGACCTCAGAGCCAATTCCTTCCACATCGGCCACCCCAGTACCCGCCCCAGCAAGTTCCCAGGATACCCTTCAGGTCTTGATGGCATTCCTGGATGAAAAGCTCCGTCAGGGGCAGGCGGACATCAAGAAGGAGATACTGGGCTTGAAAAAGGCGCCCAAGGAGATTTCCGTCAAGGATCTCCCGGAGTGCTCGGTGACGAACCCCTGGTGGCATGTGAAATATATGCCTATCACCACTGGACATATCGTGATTAACGCTAAGCTAGGTGCTGTTCCCCTTGAAGAGGTGGAATTCTACCCTAGCTTTGAGGCCTATCCGGACTGCTTCGTCCGTCTGAAGTCTGAGCCATCCTCCAAGGAGGAGACCGAGCCGAAGGAGGTAATCGTGCTAGAGCACTCCAAGGCTCAGGCTCTGCTGGCCAACTGCCTCAAAAGCAGGGGCTACACCAATTCAAAGGTGCCAGCCCTAAGCAAGAAGCACCCGTTATTTCTTGCTTCCCCCACCATGGTCTTCCCCTTGGCTGAAAAGGCCTTGACCGGTGTGTTAAAGGCGGTGGAGGAGAACAAACCCTGCCCTACATTGGAGGAATGTAGGCCTCTCTCCCTCGCCTTACCCCTGGACGGTAAGAGCTGGAAGGACATCCAGCTAACTTTCTCGGTTGGGAAGCTGGAACCTGACGTCGCCGGACGTCAGTTCAACGAGGACCTTCCCAAGCTCACGGATTACCTCCTCCGTCGGGAATTGGACACCAAAGAGAGGCTGGCTGCCTCTCTGTCTCTTCAGGTGGTCCTTGAGACAATGTCCTCCGATACTCGGGTCCCTACTGTCTACATGGTCCTCGCGAAAACCCACCTCGCCACCTTGTTGAAGGACCTATATAGCCTCATCAAGGCTCGGAGGGCATGTAGAGAGTTCGTGTTTGCGGACACAACCATTAGACACGAACCCCGGAAACTGATCTCCTCGAACATTTGGGGCAAATATCTCTTTCCCGTGGATCTGGTGAAAGAGACTGTGGACAGAGCCTCCACCGAGAATAGGAACCTTCTCAATAAGTGGGGCTTGTCGCACAAAAGGAAGTCTTCTCAGGATGAGGGCCCCCAGCCTAAGAAGAAACCCGACAAGTCACGCCCCCAACAGCGTCAGGCTAAACGCCAGTTTCCGGCTCCCGCTACTCCTAAATTAGTGGCTCAGCCACAACAGACCTTTCAATTGGTCCCTCAGCCGGTGGTGTCCCAATCACCAGTTTTCATCCCAGCCTAAGACAGGCAGACCACTACCTTTCGCCCCAAGGGTAGAGGCTCCGGCAGAGACTCCTCTCGACGTCCTTCCAGAGGAAGAGGAGGAAGAGGAGCAGGCAGCCGAGGTGGTAAGCCCTCGGGAAACCAGAAGCAATGAAGTGCTTCCGGTGGGAGGAAGACTCCGCCACTTTCAGGATCGCTGGACCTTCGATCCTTGGGCCCACAGCATCGTCAAGAAAGGACTGGGCTGGAGCTGGATATCACCTCCACCAGTCCCTCATCATTTCTTCCAAGGATCAACCCCCATTCTGGAAGAATATGTTCGAGAACTCTTGAACAAGAAGGTGATCAAGAGGGTAAAGTCCATCAGGTTCCAGGGAAGGCTATTCTGCATTCCCAAGAAAAACTCATACAAACTCACAGTCATTCTGGACTTATCCCCCCTCAACAAGTTCATTGTGAACAAGTTCAAGAGGCTGACCCTTCAACATATAAGGGCCATACTGCCTCACAAGGCTTACACAGTCTCCATAGACCTGGTGGATGCCTGCTGGCACGTTCCAATGAATCATCAAGCTTCCTCCTACCTAGGATTCAGGCTTCAAAGAAGACAATACGCCTTAAGGGCCGTGCCCTTCGGCCTCAACGTGGCCCCAAGAATCTTCACGAAGCTCGCAGACACGATCGTCCAACAGCTACGTCTTTAAGACGTCCAGGTGATGGCCTACCTGGACGATTGGCTGATCTGGGCGACATCACCTGCAAAAAGGTGACCCAGTTCCTGGAACATCTGGGTTTCAAAATCAACACCAAAAAGTCTCGACTGTCTCCAGCTCAGAAGTTTTAGTGGTTGGGAATCCACTGGGATCTTCAGTCACACTGTCTTTCCCTCGCTCTGAAGAAAAGGAAGGAAATAGCGGGATCTGTCAAGAGACTTCTAAAATCCAAATGGATCTCAAGACAACAGGAACGAGTACTCGGCTCCCTGCAGTTTGCCTAAGTGACAGACCCAGTGCTAAAAGCACAACTAAAGGATGCATTGGGAGTCTGGAGACGAAACGCATCCATCGCTTGAAGAGATCTCAAGAGACCCCTACCAACCACGCTTTGTTCACTCTTAAAACCCTGGTCGGAGACAAAGAACCTAAGAAGAATTATTCTTATCCAACCACCACCCCTGTCGATCACCATCCACACGGATGCCTCGCTGGAAGGGTGGGGGGGTCACTCCCACCAACGACAGGTTCAAGGAACATGGTCTCCCCTATTCAAGAAGTTTCACATCAACATCTTGGAGGCCATGGCGGTTCTTCTTACCTTGAAGAAACTGTCCCCTCATCCCTCGATCTGCATCCGCCTCACCCTGGACAGCGCTGTGGTGGTCAGATGTCTCAACCGTCAGGGCTCACAATCGCCCCATCTCAACCGGGTGCTATTACCCATCTTCCGCCTTGCAGACAGGAAAAAATGGCACCTCTCGGCAGTTCACTTACAAGGATTCCGCAACGTGACGGCGGACGCTCTATCACAGACAAGCCGATAAAGTCGGAATGGTCCCTAGACACAAGATCATTCTCCTTCATCTCCCATCAGGTCCCGGAACTGCAAATCGACCTCTTCGCGACGAGCAACAACAACCAACTTCCTCTTTATGTGGCCCCATACGAGGACCCCAAGGCGGAACCGGTGGACGCCATGTCCCTGGACTGGAACAGGTGGACCAAGATTTACCTGTTCCCTCCAACCAACCTTCTGCTAAAAGTCCTCACCAAGCTGAGAACCTTCAAGGGAACGGCAGCCCTAGTGGCTCCCAAATGGCTGAGGAGCAATTGGTTCCCTCTCATCCTGGAACTGAAGCCCAAGCTAATCCCCCTGCTGGACCCAGTTCTCTCCCAGCAGGTCCAGAAGTCGACTGTCTGCGCTTCATTAAGGAAAACCCGAGACCTTCATCTCATGATTTTCTCTCACTAGCTGTGAAGAAAAGATTTGGAATATCGAAGAAGGGCTTAGACTTCCTAGAGGAATACAAAACAAAGTCTACCAGAAGGCAATACGAATCTTCCTGGAAGAAGTGGGTGTCCTTTGTCAAGGAAAAGAATCCTTCGGAAATCTCTATGGATTTTTGTATGTCCTTCTTCATTCACTTTCATGGACAAGGCCTAGCAGCCAACATTATTTCCACTTGTAAATCGGCCTTGACAAGACCAATACTCTATGCCTTCTAGGTTGATCTGTCCAATGACATATTTAACAAAATTCCAAAAGCATGTGCTAGACTCCATCCTGCACCTCCACCGAGACCTATCTCCTGGTCTCTCGACAAGGTGCTTCATTTTGCCTCTAGCCTGGACAATGAATCTTGCCCTCTGAAAGACCTGACCCAAAAAGTGATTTTTCTTTTCGCGCTTGCTTCGGGAGTGCGGGTCAGCGAAATAGTGGCCTTATCTAGAGAGGAGGGCCAGATACAGTTCGCCGAGACAGTGAAACTTACCCTCTTCCCTAACCCAATGTTTCTGGCAAAGAATGAGCTCCCAACCAAGAGGTGGGGCCCTTGGAGAATCTGCCCTCTGGAAGAAGATGTCTCTCTATGCCCAGTAGAGAGTCTTAAGGTCTATCTTCGTAGAACTATAGACCTTGGCGGAGGACAACTTTTTAAAGGCGAAACATCGGGAAGTGATTTGTCACTCAAACAATTACGGGCGAAGATCACCTATTTTATTAACAGAGCGGATCCTGACAGTACACCCGCTGGTCATGATCCTAGAAAAGTCGCCTCTTCCCTTAACTTTTTCCAAAGTATGGATTTCGAGAGCCTCCGACCCTTAACAGGCTGGAAATCCTCGAAAGTGTTCCTCAAACACTATGCGAAGCAGGTGCAAGAACTCAAGCATTTTGTGGTAGCTGCAGGTAGTGTACTAAAACCTGCTGCTTAACACTGCGAAGGACAGCGAGTTATTCGGGACACTAACTCAAAGGGTGCCTGTGTTGACCCTTGTGCGATACGTAGTGTTTTAAGTGCAACTCAGTGTCACTAGAGACTGTTCCTCCTTAAGGTGAATTGACATAGACTCGTACATGTGTGCCACATGTTCATTGGACATCAAGTGTATTTCAGATTTCAAAGACTATCCAGTTCCATCAGAACTTACGTGTGTTGTGGCAAGATCTTCGTTTCAGATTTCACACCTTCGTCTTCGACAATCTCCAGCCTATGTCTGTATCCAAATATTTTTATGTTAAATAAGTTATCTTATTCCATTTTATTGCGAAATTCCACCAAATAAATTGAAATTTCGCTATCAAATGCGTCTTATTTCGCCCTACTATAACCAAATATACTACTGTTTTAGTGTTTTAATTATCCTAATTTTATCAGCATTATAATTCATCTTATTATACTGCTCCTGGTGGAGATACTCACCTAAGAAATGTGATATTTTTGTTCCTACAAAAAGTACTTATCTCTCAGGACATGTCTATAAGACCAACAAGTCCCACGTCCAAGGCTGAGTCTTCTTCCCCAGGTGACTTCAAAATCTTCCTACGTCCAATTAGGTCTTCCCTGCTAGAGGGGCAGGAAGCCATGTCATAGCTTATGTCATTGGGAGTGACATGTAACGGAGATGTTACGGTCTCTATGGTCATTAGACCGAAGGAATATTGTTTGGAAGTCAAAGGCACTATTGAATTTGGGAAAAAATCCACGATACACTAATTCTCTGGTACACTTCCATCAGCACATCATGGCTTAAGCCCAAAAAACTGATTTTGAGTGAAGCGAAAAATCTATTTTTGGGTGAGATAGCCATGACGTCCTGATGGACCCGCCCGAAACTCTCTACAGCAGTGGTTCCCAAACTATCTTACCTGACGACCCCTTTTTGCTTCCAGTAGACCCGTACGCCCCCACTCCTCTCTTTTTTTTTAATTGAAATGATTCTTACATTTATTTCTTAGCATTGTACAGGAAAACAGATTTCTGTTTGTATTACTGTACATTTTAATAATGAAAGCCACTCAAACAAATAATAGTACATTCCAGTAACTAAAAACGAAACATTTGGTTCAAAGTGAATGAAAAAAAGGTTTGAACATTAGCAAATTGGCAAAAGTGAGTTGCAATTTTAAGAATAGATAATTTGAAAACATGGCATATAATATTTGGAAATACTTATGGGATTAAGGCACAATTTCTGGTCAAATTTAGTGAGATGGATGCATGTATGTAATGACAGATATTTGTTTTTTTAATGATTTTATTATTCAACAAGTAATTTCGAGCAGATGACTTCACGCCTCCCTTGTATCGTCCTCACGCCCCCCTAGTGGGGTGCGCCCCCCAGTTTGGGAACCACTGCTCTACAGTATTCTGACCTGCCAAGCCCCTCCCTTTCTTATTGTATCTTTGGAGGCTGGCGGATACGCCGGGTGGAATGGATTTGGCGCGGACGGATGTGACGTCGGCCAATATGGCGGCCGTTTGTTTACATCGCTAGGTACCATAACAGTAGCGTAGGAGGAGAAGTTTTGGAACGGCTCCTCCCATAATTGCCACTCTACCCCCTCGAAGCGTAAACGTATGTGGGGTGCAGATAGCTATGTGGCGTGTCAAGCATACATCCCCTGTTAGTATACGATATCCTAAATGGAAACCTTATGGATACTCGCGCCAGAAGTTAGAATTCTGTGAAACCTTTAGTTTAATTCTCTGGGAATATCTACTGTAGTCAAATATACCCTAGGAAGCTGCTAAAGGAACCTTCCATCAGGACGTCATGGTTATCTCACCCAAAAATACATTTTTCGTTTCGTTCAAAATCCGTTTATTGGCTGAGAGATGTGACATCATCATGACATAATGGTTTCATAACCAATTACGAACGACTTCAGTCAAAAACCAAGATTTACAAGGGTTCCAGCAGACTAATACAGTTACCGCTTAAATTCCACTGGTATCCTGTTTGAGTATCCGTGTTTGACTGAATACAGTACTGTACTTCAAAGAATGAAGGGAAGCTGGTATTTAGTCCCTTTGTAGTTATGTTACATGTTGGATGTTAGGTATAGAGTCCAACGAAGCAAAGTGTAATGGCTGTTCTTTTGACTATCTTGAGGCTATACCCAAGTTTAATGGAAGATATCGTGATGTTTCTGGTGCAGTTTGAATTTTTAATAGCGCATTGTGTTATCACGCAAAATTTAAAATGCATTAAGTGTGATTCTCACATGGTGTTTAGGCAAGACCAGCACATTTTTTACTGCAACGCTTCTGTGAAGATTGCAAAGGCAAAGAGGAGATGTAGGCGTGGGTAGCCTACAGTGTAAGTGCTTTTAAAGGAACGTTCCTTGACAAGGCCCATGTTGAGCCGTGGAAACTTATTCTCTTCGTAAACCACTGGAACTGTCATCGAATGCCTCCATATTTCACCCAATACGAGTGTTGACTGGTGGAGTTTCTGTTCTGAAGTAACAGAATTTTTTTTATAATCAAGAGGCTATTGGTGGTGATGCATTAGTAGTGGAGATTGACGAATATCACTTCGGTAAGGCCAAGAAAAACTGTGGCAGGCATTTGAGTTCGATATGGGTGTCTGGGGGAATCAAACGAGTGTCCAAGAAATTTATTTTGATTCCTTTACTTGAGCCTTTACCTCAGAAAAGGGATGCTGCTACCCTTATTCCCATAATACAAAAATATATTAAGGTAGGTAGCATCATTATGAGTGACAAGTGGGGTGCATATACTGTAGTTTGTTTAGTGAGCTGGGCTATGAGCACAGGACTATTAATCACTCTGAACACTTTGTCGACCCCTCAGACCCAGGCACCCATGCTCAGAATACCAAATGGCCGTGGAGGGAAGTGAAGGAGAGTATCGAAAAATCTATTAATAAATTGGAATATTTCTGTCAGTATTTTGCCAGGTTTTTTTCATTCTCCACACAACCCAAAGGCCTCATTAATGAACCAATTCTTCATCACCGCCAGTCGCCTCTATCCTCCACAACAACACCAGGAGGCAGAGGATCCCCGTGACCCCCAACCTTCCACGTCTCAATGATAATGTAAGCAATTAATTGTTAGTTACCTTTACTTTTCATACTCATTGTGATTTAATATTATTTGTGACCTGGGAAGGTCAGTGACCTGGGAAGGGGGGTCCGGGGCGCTTGTCCACCTGCTAGGGGTTGTGACTTGGGAAGGTTTGTTACCTGGAAAGGCAAGTCTGCAGCTAGGGGCTGTGACTTGGGATCTACTAGGTTAGGTTAGGTGGGTTTGTTAGGTTCTATACCCTTTTACAAACCATAAGTGTTAAATAATATTTTGTGACTTTGGAAGGGGGGTCTGGAAGGCAAGCCCCCCACAAGGGGCTGTGACCTGGGAACTACTAGGTTAGGTTAGTTAGGTTTCTTAGGTTCCATACCCTTAGACAATCTCAAAAGTGTTAAATAATCGTGTTTTTTTCCTGTTTTTGCAAACTCAAAATCACAGGTTCCCACCTGTAACAATTGGGAAGGGGGGCAGTCCATAACGGTAAAACGGCTTATTTGCAATGTAAATAAAGGTCAAATTCGTTGAAAGCACATAATTTCTTGTAGGAAAAGTTTTTTTATTTCTAAGAAATATTGCTCAGCGTTTTTCTATAAATTTATCGAAGTTCCTTAAAAACTAAGATGTGGGCCTATTTTGAACTGCGAGTATGTAGCCTACATTTTATTTCTATATACAGATTTAGATCTATGCGTTGACAATACTGTAATCATATGACATAGTACAGTGAATGTCGTAGCATGCAATTTCTGTGTATTATTGTACTGTATTACAGGGCAATGTAACCAAGGAAAAAAACTACATTTTTCTACGGGAAAAATTCCGCTCTTCGAAAATGATAGTTACCAAACCTACGTAGAGAGAGAGAGAGAGAGAGAGAGAGAGAGAGAGAGAGAGAGAGAGAGAGAGAGAGAGAGAGAGAGAGAGAGAGAATGTTAGTTGCCACTGCCAGGCCCACCTTTATTGTTGTTACAGTATTACATAACTTTACCTGTACGTAGTGGAGCTGGCGAAGTCAATTCAAAGGCACCATCGAAACGGAGCACTTTAAAATGGCACTGCCGTAATAAAAGCACTCATACGATAATAACTACGCGGATATATCGATAATTAATAACCACAAGCACATAATAATCAGGACGTTCGCTAGCGGTAACAGGAGGTCCTACAGAAGAGGAATGGATGCCCGATGCAGTAACAACAGTCGAAATAAAAACTATCGTGGAGGACACTAAACTTAATTTTACAAATGTCTCAACCATTTTGAGTGTACTTAAAAAAAATGTTTATAGAATAAACATATCAGACTGCATTCCTGTTTACCTTATATTCAATTTATGATAATAATCAGACAAGCATGATTTTAGACGATCAATTGTAGTTGCAACATTTTTAGACGATAAGTTTTAAACGCTTAGTCTTTTAGCAGTTAATAACTGGTTAGTTTAATGGTCATATGTTTGTGATTGAAAGAAAATCGTATCTGCTATTGGCCACCCTACAACTCTGGTTTCATTTAATCATTGTATAGTTAAAGAAAGTGTAAAACCGATCTTAGTTATGTTACGATAGCGTGTGATGACTACCGAGTCTAAGCGCACAGCTGATATGCGGGCAGCACAGCGAAGCTTCTTTTTATTACGTTTTTAATTAGTAATGATGGTGATAAATGTATGCTCTGGAAATTACATCAAGTTTTCTAAGACCTTACACAGTTTTGGAACATGATGGTGTATCCGGAACCTCCTCTATGTATTGGGTAAGCAAGACTTAATTACTTTTAGGCCTAGTCCTAGTTCAACAATATGTACTTTTAAGACCTATGTACATATTTTTGATACATCAAATCAAGGTACAGACTTCTATGTAAATTGTGGTTCACTAATTATTCACAAGACGGCATAGAGTTTAGTTGATCCACGGCAAGCCTGCAGAAAGAAATCTTAAGATAGAAAAGTTTTGTCTTGTGTGTTTATTATTTTGTTTCATGAACTGTAGGCTATGATCAGTAAGACTAGTTGGTGTGAAGCATGGCTATCGCGACAAGAATAGCCTAATACAGTAAAACTTTACCTATCTGCCGTATGCATTATAGGTAAGGCCAGGATCCACTGGGGTTAGGCCAGCAATGTTGCTGTCTGTGGAATTTTGTAGGTGGTTGGTGTTTACCGTAGTGGCATTAAACTAACCAAGCTGATTTTGCATGTATTTCTGTATCAACTAAACATATTAGTTATGGCAGGCTATCTGGTTGTTTCTGCTTTAGTCAACAAGCACTAAGCAAACTACATCATACGCAGTAAATAATTTTGCATTTTTCTTATGGAGAGGCATTTTGACCCATTTTGTAAAAGGAGACGAGTATTTTGTGAAATTTTGGTTAATAAAAGTGGCTCCCATAAAAGTAGGGGAAAAGTTTTCAGCAGTGTATAAGATTTATGCATTTTCCCAACTGTAATGTTATTACTGTACTGTTTAAGCACTTTTCTTCCTGCTTTAGGTTAGGTTATGGGACTATGAAGCCTGTCTTTCAATAATGGATTTAATCCTCACTTTGTGGTACCAAAATGTTAAAGTTCAACTGTTGATTGAGCAAATGCTGTTCTTCTAATCCTTCATATTTTTCATTTATATTAAGGCAAATCTCTATCTGAATATTTTTAAACTACAAAATGCTTCATTGCCCTGCATATACTGATGGGCTACTGAATTTTAGAGGTACAGTACTGTAATGGAATTTTATTTCAGTGTTTTTAAGGTTAGAACATTTTGACCATCTATGCTATACTGTGCCATATTGGTCAATTGCAGGTGAATGGCACAGTATATTTGTAGGGTTCATTTCAGTAATCTGTTGATGATGCTTCTGTGTCTATGATGTTCTAAACAGCTAATTTCCTTTCAATAGATTAAAACAGTAATAAATGAGGTTGGGCATAATAAAAGCTACTGCTGCTGTTTATATCTTTTGAAACCTTAAAAAAGTTTAAAATCTAAAGTGAATTAATTCCATTACAATACCTCAAAAACTCAGCCGCCAATTGGTTTATACAGGGTAATGAATTTTTTTGAAGTTATGAAATATATGTGTGTGTATATATATATATATATATATATATATATATATATATATATATATATATATATATATATATATATATATATATATATTATGTATAGGCTACTGTAAGCAAGCAGCAGGAATCCATATGCATGGCTTTTTCATTTGTTCTTAGATTTCCAGGAGCATTTCTCCAAGCGATGGCTCTTGGAGACTTGAGTCATACCCCACAATATAGCCTACATTGCACTAACCTAATGAGAGAATAAGAAAAGTATATATTTTCACAGTGGGATAGTATATTCTAGACCAATTGGAGATCTGAAGCTTAATTATTTTTATTTCACTGCCTCTGTCAAGAAGGTTATAAAATCACCTGGGTGTATTTTTTATATATATCTGTTAGCAGGATTACGTCAAAAATTTGTGACTGATTGTTACCTAATTTTAACCACGGATAGGAATTACACTCTGGAAGAACCCATTAAATATTGAAGGTGATCTGGATCAAGCTAGGGATTTTTGGTTATTATTGTTATTATACAGTAGGATAGATTCTTTCACAGTTAACATACTGTATAAGAAAAGGAAAGCTTGGTCTGCAGACTTTAGTAAAATGTTGACAATCTTCATTGACAGCGGTATGAAGTCGCTGATTGCGCTTTATAGGCCTACTTATTGTTTTATATAAAATTAATATGCACACTAGTAAATTTTATGTAAATACAGTATATATGAGCTGTATATTTCCATGAGGGTAAATAGTGCTGAAAGTTAAAATAGCCAGAAAATCTATTCAAAGTATTACAATTTCAACAGACCATGTCATTTGTTTTTTAAATATTTAAATGATTATTATCTTATTTTATAGAGAATCAGATATAGTTTAGTGAAAAAAAATTACAAGAAATTTAAAATTTTTACCTACAATATTTGCAAGAGAAATTAATGTATTTTTATACATTAATTTTTCTGTAATATAAGTTCTTTTAGTAAAGTTGATATTGAAGACATCGATAATTTTTGTAACATTGCTGAAAAATAACACTATTGTAACGCAGGAATGTTATAAAAGCATTAATTATTATTGAATTTACATTAATGAGCAATCTACGTAATCAGTCAAGTGGCAAAACTGTGATTAGATTTCCTGGAGTTTTTTTATATGAATAATAGGTCTAGATTTTGAGTTTTCCTTTTAGCCCACCTGCAATAGAATATGAATACCATATTCCTCACCCATATTGCACTTTACAATGTTTTGAGACCTGTTTGAAGGAATACGAACCCTCTTTCTTCCTTTCCTAGAAATAGCAGCTGCCCCTGCACCATCAGCTTCTCCTTCAACATCTTGGCCTTTGCCAATATTAGCAACATCAGCCACTTCTACTAACATCTGAACTTGGATCATCAACATGTTCATCTTCAGAATATTCATATGGGGTATTTTCACATTCATCTTCAATAGAATCACTAGAAATATCAGCTGTCTGACGAGAACATTCAACATCTCTGTATTACATCGAAACACTGTGGATTTATCTGAATTATAAGGGCCTGTGACTTCCTGTACTTTTACAATCAATGTTGGATATCCTTATGTTGTTGCAGTATTCACCAACACCCTGCAAAAGGGGTAATCAAGGTAGCCCTAAAACTGATGAGAAATTGTGCACGAGGCAATATGATAACGAAGCTTGGCTATATAAGAAGTCGCTGATTGGTTGAGGCTATGGAGTTTTTGTATTTAATGCGGTGGTAGTAGTTGCTGGCCAGGTGATGGTAGGCCCCACCCATCCTAAAGGCAACTGAACAATCGCTTCGATTTTAGCCGCGGCGCAATTCACACATAGTTTTCTGCTGATTGTTTTGATATTTTGATTTTTCTTACACTGTAGATTAAATGAATGTGGTTGCAGATAGTCATGTTCGATTGGATAAACTAGATGTGTGACAGCTTTCCTTGCAATCTTCTGTTTGACAGGTTTCCTTGCAACCTGCTGTGTGACAGCTTTCCTTGCCACCTGATGTTTGACAGCTTCCTTGCAACCTGTTGTGTGACAGCTTTCCTTGCAACCTACTGTATGACAGTTTTCCGTACATGAAATTATTTACAGCATAAGGCGGCCCTCGTTTTCTCGGGGTTTAGGTAACAGCGTCAGGCGCGAAGAATGAGAATTTGCAAATACTTGCTGCCCCAGGGTGGGATAACCCCTAACCATACCAACTCACTGTCCATTGCTTCCGTGCTGTCGATTAACACACTAAGTACTGCCTAATATAGTTTTTACTTGGGTTTTATCACAGTACAGTGATACCTCTGGATACGAAAGTTTCTGCTTACGAAAAATTCAGGATACGAAAAGCGATTCGAAGATTTTTATGCCCCAGTGTACGAATAAAATTTCAGGATACGAAAACCTTACGAGATCCCAACTCTTCGCCGAGAGTAATTTTAAAAAGCGCCCGCCGCCAGACTTTGAACTTGGGTAGACTCACTTACAGCCTCCCGCTCACCCATTGGTTATCTCCCAACTCAGATGCTAGCTGACGCCATAAGATCCTGCTTTCCTATTGGTCAGCAACTATCCCAGCTTGCTTACGCACGGGCGTTCATCTCTGTCTCTCTCTTTTCGTTCCGACCGCGGTATCGTTAACAGACAATGTGTGCTTTCGCTTGTTTGACGTAGTGTTAATATACAGTACTGTACATTCGTACGCCACGTGTTATCGTTATTAAACATACGATACTGTGCACTGTACTGTATTAGTGTTTACTATACATAGTACTGTATATAACGTACGTAGTGTATTATATTACTGTACGTATTATTGTAGCCATGGGTCCCAAGAATGTTGCCGAAGGAAAGAAGAAGACGACGATACTCTCGATGGAGATGAAACTTGAAATCGTAAAAAAGTACGAGTCTGGCATGTGTTTAAGTGCGATCGCCAAGGAGTATGGCCGGAATCCATCTACGATAGGCACCATCCTGAAGCAGAAGGCGGCCATCAAAGCAGCGGCACCTTCTAAGGGCGTCACTATTTTCTCCAACAAGAGAACCCACGTGCATGACGAGATGGAGAGGCTGCTTCCTGTGTGGATCAAAGACAAAGAGATCTCAGGAGACACCATCACTGAGACTACAATTTGCCAGAAGGCCTCCGCCATTTTCGGTGATCTCGTCCGTTCTCAGGCCGAAGAACGGGCAGGAGAAGGAACATCCCAGCAGGAACCCCCAGAGTTCAAGGCTTCTCGGGGGTGGTTCGAGAAATTCAAGAAAATGACTGGCATTCATTCAGTGGTACGGCATGGGGAGGCAGCCAGCTCGGACACGAAGGCCGCTGAAGCCTTTGTTAAAACGTTCGACGAGTTGACTCTGCAGAAAGGCTACAGTTCGCAGCAAGTTTTCAATTGCTACGAAACTGGGCTTTTCTGGAAGAAAATGCCTTGTCGGACGTTCATCATGGCGGAGAAGAGGCTACCCGGACATTAGCCTATGAAGGACAGGCTTACCCTTGCATTTTGCGCAAACGCCAGTGGGGACTGCAAGATAAAGCCCCTGCTGGTGTACCATTCAGAAAATCTCCGAGCCTTCAAAGCCCACAAAGTCATCAAGGAGAACCTTCCCGTGATGTGGAGGGCGAATGCTAAAGCCTGGGTAACGAGGCAACTTTTCATTGATTGGGTGAATGTCTGCTTCGGTCCGACTGTCCGAAAATATTTGGAAGAAAAGCGCCTCCCTATGAAATGTCTGCTGGTGTTGGACAATGCTCCAGCTCACCCTCCTGGCCTCGAGGAATATCTTCTGGCCGAGTATTCCTTCATAAGGTCCTATATCTACCGCCTAACACCACCCCTCTCCTCCAACCCATGGACCAGCAAGTTATTTCAAATTTTAAAAAATAGTACACGAAGCATCTCTTCCAGAGATGTTTCCAAGTCACAGAGAGTACAAACCTCACTCTGTGTGAATTCTGGAAAGATCACTTTAATATCGTGATATGCCTCAAACTCATCGATCTCGCTTGGCAGGAAGTTTCGAGGGGTACCCTGAACTCATCTTGGAGGAAGCTATGCCTGATGCTGTCTCTGCACGAGACTTCGAGGGGTTCGGGAAGCCTGGAGGCGAAGCCGAGATCGTTGACGATCCTAAACACATTCAGCAGTCTGAGGTGGCTGACATCGTACGTCTTGGTACGTCCATGGGGCTGGAAGTTAGCGCCGAGGATATAGATGAACTTATCGAGGAGCACCACGAGGAGTTGACGACGTTAGACCTGAAGGAGTTGGAGACGATGCAAATGAGTGTTGTTCAAGAGCAGTTCTCTAGTGGTGATGAGGAGGATGTTACACTTTGGAAAACGGCAGACATTAAGGAAATTCTCGCATGCTTCCATAAAATGGCAGACTACGTCGAAAAGGAACATCCAGTAAAAGTTTATACCAATTGTGCGCTTCAACACTGCAATGACTTTTGCCTAACGCATTTTAGAAATGTGTTGAAAAGTAGGCAGAAACAAGCTTCAATGGATAGTTTCTTTTTAAAGAGGCCAGCGGTATTAGTAGGCCAAGACGAAGGTGAAAGTGAAGAAAAGAAACAGAAAAGAGGAAGTGATGAAGAATTAGAAGAAATTTAGAAAATATGAAAAGCGTAAAGTTATAAAAAAGGAAAAAAAAAAATTCAATTTTAAGTTTTATGTTACCGTTAAGTGGTAAAGTAATTTTTTCTTTCATTTTATAGTTTTCCATACGTAATGTAAAGTGTTAATTATTTCTGCCATTTTTTTATTTTGTAAAGTTTAAGTGTTAATGTGTAAATTACTGTACGTAGTCTGTCACTTGTTATGTTTTCTGCCTTATGCCATCCTCCTCTGCCGCGACTTCGCTATCGGACATTGTCTCAATCAAAAGGTAAGTTTCAACTTTTTTGTTACACTAATTAACTGTAACCTTTTTTTCAGGGTATCAATCCTTAATTTAGGTGTACGTACAGGTAACAATACACCTTCACTGATCCAAATGCTTTACATAGCCTACAGTACCGTAACTTTTATACAGTAGTAAAGAAAACGGACCGTTTTCTTAGGGCTTGGAGGGGATAACTAGGCTATAACTACACTATTGAATAATCTCATGGTGGTTTCTGGAATGGATTAGGCTTTTTTTTAACGGTTGGGTTAATTATTGAATGATAGAAATGGCTGCATTGCATGTTTATTACTACAGTTTAGTGTGTTTATGAAAGAAAAGGTGTCTTTTCGTAAGGCTTGGAACGGATGAGGCTATTTACATGTAAAACGCGACTCAGGATACGAAAAAATCAGGATACGAAAGTGTATCCTGAACGGATTACTTTCGTATCCTGAGGCATCACTGTATAAGTATTTCTAATTTAATGAAAACTTTTCAGCATGTGCATAGCTCATGTACATACATGTACATTACGTACTGAACTTGATAAGGCTACGGTAAGATACAGTACAGTACAGTATGTAACATTACAGTAGCCATCGAGACACTTCTACCAACAAAACATTGTTGTTCCTATCTAATATAAAACTCGCTGATACTGTTGTGTATATTACTGTAATATATGTACAGTACTATCACTACAGTACACCTTAACTGTACTGTAAGTGTTTGCTGTTTTCGTTTGGACAATTTGGACTATTTGACAACTCACTGCATGCATAGCCTACATTTATATATTGTAGAGTACAGTACATAAAGTAATTTTCATACACTACTGTACAGTATAGTGAATAAACAATACTGTGCTGTATATTGCAGTACTGTATATTGTACTGTACAGTATATAGCCTACAATGATACAGTACTGTACAGTATAGTGAATAAACAATACTGTATTATACATTACAGTACTGTATACTGTACTGTACTAGATGTATAGCCTACTATGATACAGTACTGAATTTAAGATTAACTAAGTGTGCATATTTTATACAGACCACTAACCATTTTTTGTACGAAGTTCTATGCCGCAGTCTTGAAGCACGACGCAACTCCTGATACATCATCTCCTGCGCAGTACTAAAGGGAATCGCATTCCTATATAGTGTTTGTATTTACTGGGTAATGCACTGTAGATGTATGTTCCATTGTATACAAATACATCACTTTATTTTTACATGAAAACAGGATTCTGCTCAAAAAGGATTGTAGCGGGAGATGTACACGTGAGAAGAGAGAATGCAAAACTGAGGCCGAGTCAGCGTGAAATGGAATGTTGTACTGGGCGGAAAGGTAAGTCGTGCAAAGGAGCATGGGCTTTTTTAAATCGTTGCTCTGTGACATTGCGAACCTGTGAATATGTGATTTTTTATTTATTAGGTTATACGGGTCTCTGTCATGCGAATGAGCGAAATCGCGAAGAATGAACCCTTGAAAAGTGAGGGCTGACTGTACTGTACTGTACTTGATCATGTTGGGTGTTGTCTGATGTTATTCATTCACTTACTAAACAGAACTCAATCTTTTTTTGAGATGCCTTTGCATTGACTTGAAGGGGCGTCCTTTTAGCTTGGAAAAGTTTCCTACAAACTGATTGGTTGTAGGAACGCTGCGAACAAAGGAATGGCTTCATCAGAGACAAATAGTACCATGAGGGGAGAGTATATGTAACAGCTCCCCACCCATCCTCCTTAGATTCCTAGACTGGGTTAAGTCTGTTAGGGGTGCAGATATCTATGGTTATCTGTGTATACGTCCCTAATCATACACGATATCTTACGATAGTCGTTCCGGGGGTTAGAACCCCGGGATACAGTAGGAAGCTGCCGGAGGGACCTTCCATCAGGATGACCTGGCTTGAGCCCAAAAATAATCTGTTCCGTAACTTAAATAAAAACCACGCTATTTACATTGGGTTTACTTTCGGCGTAGCTGAAATTGACGAGCCAATAGAATTTTATGGAGGGTTAACTACCCCCGCGCTATTTAGCAAGGGGGTAGGGGAAGGGGTAGCTTGCTACCCCTCCCCCCCCACACACCGGTGAGTTGTCTCACTTCACTTTTGGCTCGGACAATGTGCAGACGTGTCTGTCTCTTGTCCTCGCTTTTGACAGCCTTAATCTTTTTTTTGCTTTTCCTCAGACTTGTGTGTTTGGAAGTTGGCCTCGCCCTTTTATCACTATCATGTACAAGTGCCCTGGACTCTCCGGCCACCCCTGTGGTACCTTCATGTCAGCGGTCGAAACGGATCCCCACACCCTTTGCCCGCAGTGTCGAGGTCAACGTTGTGATAAGGAATCAACTTGTAGTGAGTGCAGGGAGTGGTCTACCTCCCAGTGGGAGAGGTTTGTCCGCCGTCGCAAGAAGAAGTCCAAGAGAGACCTTTCTCCTTCAAGGGTTGCCTTGAAAGAGGAAGGCTCCAGGGACTCTTCTTCTGCCGCCTAAACCTCCTCCGAAGCTCCCGCTCGATCGGCCTCTCGTGAGAGACCGCCGAGCGGTAGCGTAGACCCTTGTTTTGTTTCCCGTTCTCGGGGGGCGGGAGAGGGCGTCGCCTCCCATAGCGGGGCGGCTCCCCTTCCTCCTCCTGGGGAAGGATTTTGATTCTCATGTTGATGACCCTAATGCCGTGTCTAATGATGATCTCTTTCAGCTTTGGGCTTCCTTGGAGCTTAAGGGCTTGCCCTCCAAGTAAGCCCTGTTTGACCTTATCCAGTTGGAGGCTGCTGTCAAACAGTCGCCGGTGGTAGCAGAGGTAGACCCTCTGTCTATTGTCGACGTGGTTGTGGCAGAGGCTTCCGACGGTTCTGGTCAAACCTCTGCTGTGGCTGATATTGCGGACATTGCTGAAGGCCCTCCTCCCCCTTCCAAACATCCTTCGAAGGGGAAGGTGGGTCCCACGGTCTCTCCTGCGGGTACGCCTCCCTCTTGGGGGAGTGGACTGATAGAGACTCCTCTTCAGAGGACCGACGATCCTGATGACCTCCCTCGTGGCCGCCTTCGCCGTAAGGCTCGTCGTCCTCTTTGCCGCAGGGGCCTCCCGTTTCCTTATAAGGGAGTCAAGAGGCGCCTCTTCGAGTCGACATCTCCTCCTTCCTCTGATGAGGATTCTCCTCGCCGGGAGCAGACCATAGCAGCCACGTCCTTGGACCTCTCTGGTGATCGCTTGTGATCTTCTACGCCTACCAGACCTTCCACTTCCGGCGCAGATGCGCAGCAGGCGCCTCCTGATCTCGTCATCCGACGGGCAACGGTCCCTTCGGGGCAAAGGGATGTCTCCCACGGTGTGGGGGCTTCCCTTGTGCGTCAGGGTTCCCCTGCACGTTCATGTGCAGTAGCACGTAAGCGCTCTCCACCTGATTCGCCGTGCCAGCGTTCACCTGCTCGTCAACGTTCGCCTGCTCGCCAGCGCTCTTCTGACCATCAGCTCTCTCCTGCTCGGCAGCGCTCTCCTGTTAGCAGTCAACACCCTCCTGTTCCTGTTGCGCGCCCAGCGCGCCAGCGGTCTCCTGAGCGCACACAATCTCCTGCTCGTCAGCACGCACCTGCGCACCTTGTTCCTGACACGTGCCCTGCACGCCAAAGCTCGCCCACGCGCCCTAGATCTTCGCATCTGGACGCGGGCAAGTACCTGACTCCTCCTCGCCCACGCGTTCCTGTTCGTCCATCTTCACACGCTCTCCAGCGCGCACTTCAAGAGTTCCTGCGCGCCCGCGCGCCTTCTTATCCTGAGCCCGTCCGCGCGCGGTCGCCTTTGCGCGTCGCCGCGCCACCTGATCCTGCGCCCCAGCAGTCTACGCGTCGATCTCCTGCGCGTCAGCAATCTCCTGCGCGCCAGCGTTCTCCTGCACGTCAGCGATCTCCTGAGCGCCCGCGCGATCCATCGCCTGCGTTCAAGCGCTCTCCTCTGCGCCAGCGCCACCTTGACCTAGATCGCCATAAGACTCCTACACGCACACTCGCCAAATCGCCTGTGCGTGGTCGTTCGCCTGCGCGTACTACGCGCCATCGCTCGCCAACACGCCATCACTCGCCAACGTGCCAGCGTTCGCCGCCTCGCCATCGCTCGCCCACACGCCACAGATCTCCAGGATGCCATCGATCTCCTGCGCCTTGCCGTTCTCCTGAACCACAGCGATCCCTGCTTCCCTCACGCGCTTTTTCACCTGCACTCCGCGCATTCCTTCACCTACGCGCCAACGCGTCCCCTTGCCAACGCGCCCGCTCTCCCGCACGCCCACTCACCTACACGCGAACGGGCCCGTGCGTGTTTATCCCCACGTGACTACACGCCCCCACTCCAACAGCCTCCCGCACGCGAGCGCCAGCCCGACCCCCGTTCTCGCCGGGTTCCGCAGCTCGTGCCTGCGGCAGGGACGCGTGCTTCCAGATCGCCGTCAAGATCACCACCGCGCAAGCGCAGGTCTCTCTCTCAGGACCAGGAAGAGTCGTCGGAGAGATCTAAGCAACATTCTTCCCTTTCTTCTTTGCAGGTAGGCCCCGTTGTGTCCACTCCGAAGGGTCAGGCGATCCCCTTCCCTCCAGCAGGAATTACAGACACTGCGTCCGTATCTTGTCAGTCTTGGTTTGGTCCTTTGATGAGAACGGTGGTGCAGGCTATGAAGCCATCCCTCGCCGATCTGGGACTCAAGCCAAGGACAGACTCGCCTCCGCTGAAGAGGAGAGGAGTGGACTTCGTGGTGACTTCTCCCAGGGAGAAGTTGGCGCTTAAGAGGTCCGTCAGGAAGGCTCCATCCCCTTCGCAGTCGTTTTCTCCTTCTCCTGTGGACGAGGCCTTTCCGTCCTCAGGAGATCCCAGCGAGGCGGGGACCTCTCCCTCGGCACCAAGGGGAGAGACCCCTTCTCGAGGAGGAGAAGCAACTCGCGTGGAAGGTACCTTCCAGACCTCCTTGCTGGAGTCCTGTATCCCACCCAGGAGGGAACCTAAGGACTCAAAGACAATTCCGAAGTCGTCTTTGCGGATACGTCAGGAGCCAACCAAACCCCGGGAGAACATCCACGTGTCTCCCCAAGAAGAGCCTCTGAGGACGGGAGACTTAGTTGCCAGTCCGCAGGGAGGAGAGCAGCATGAGTCTGAGCACGCCTTGTGGTAGGTCTTGAATCTGATTAGGCTGCTCAACAGGTTCAAGGACCCGGAGATCGCCCCTCGCAAAGGCAAGGACACGGTCCTGGATCAGGTCTATGGTACTCAGAAGCCCCCGAAGGCCAGCGCGGCTTTGTCCTGGTCCCAGGGGGTGAAGGGTGCCAGAGACAAAGTCGACTCTCAGCTCTCAGACCTCGCCTCCTCCAGCCGTTCCTCTGCCGGGAACAGACTCCTCCCACCTCATTTACAGCAGAGGAGGTATTTTGAGATCATGGGGGAGTTCAGCCTAGCTCTTCCCCTCCACCACTCGGTGGAAGAGCTTACAAGGGGAGTTCCGCTTGAAAAGCTCTCCACCCGGCAGGTGACATTCTCAGTGTCGGAGATCCTGAGCCAGGAGAAGGTCGCGAAGTGTGCCATGGAGGCCACTTTGTGGCTGGATGTCTGGCTGGGTTCTCTGGACATCCTATTGGGCTCCAAGGACTTGTCTAAGGAGAGCAATAGGAAGGCCCTGGAGACCTTCCTCCTCTCGGGCACTCGCTCTATCGAGTTCCTGGCCCACCAGGTTACCAACCTGTGGGCCAACTCGTTGTTGAAGCGTCGTGATGCGGTGACCGAGAAGTTCCACCCGAAGGTCCCCGCCGTGGATGTCTGCAGGCTCGGAGACTCCTCCATCCTTGGAGGAAGCTTGTTCGAGCCCAAGGACATGGAACGCACAGCTGAGAGGTGGAGGAAGTCTAGCCAAAACTCGCTCCTCCAGAGGGCCCTCGCATCTCGGCCCTACAAGCCTCCAGCTCCGCAGCAACATCAACAGCAGCCTCGCAAGACACCGAAGCAGGCTCCGGCAGCTAAAACAAAGGTGTCTAAGCCTCAGCCCTTTCCTGTCAAGGACAAGAGGGGCGGTAAATCCTCCAGGAGAGGCAAAATTCCTAGAGGGAGCGGCCGTGGCCGTAAACGCTAGGAGTGGCAGTCCCCCCGCGTGTCCACCTGTGGGGGGATGCCTACAAAGTTGCGTGCACAGGTGGCAGCAACATGGGCCGATTCTTGGACAGTCTCCATGATCGGCCAAGGTTATTGCGTCCCATTCACGACATCTCAACCTCCCCTGACAGCGAATCCAGTGTCGTTGAGCTCTTATGCCATGGGATCGGCAAAGGGGCTAGCCCTTCGGGCAGAAGTCGAGACCATGCTCAAGAAGGATGCTCTCCAGGAGATCGTCGACGGCTCCCCAGGCTTCTTCAGTCGACTCTTTCTTGTAAAGAAGGCGTCTGGAGGCTGGAGACCCGTCATCGACCTCTCGGCTCTGAACAAGTTTGTCAAGCAAACTCCGTTCTGCTTGGAGACAGCGGACACGGTCAGACTTGCAGTGAGACCACAAGACTTCATGTGTACACTGGATCTGAAGGTCGTGTACTTCCAGATCCCAATCCATCCGTCTTCCAGGAAGTACTTGCGATTCAGCCTAGACAAGGTACTCTCCACAGCACCTCAGGTATTCACCAGATATCTGGACAACTGGCTGATCCTGGCAGACTCGGAGTCGACCCTTCTTCAGCACCGAGACAGGCTTCTGGGACTTTGCCAAGATCTAGGGATCATGGTAAATCTCGAGAAGTCCTCTCTGCAGCTGTCCCAGTGACTGGTTTATCTAGGCATGTTATTAGACACCAATCTCCCCAAAGCCTTTCCATCAGACGACAGGATAGCAAGGCTGAGGAGGGTGGCAGAACCCTTCCTCAGGCGGGAAGAGCTTCCAGCCCAATCATGGTTGTGTCTTTTAGGTCACCTAGCCTCCCTGGCCCGTCTGGTCCCGAACGGCCGTCTCAGGATGAGATCCCTGCAATGGCTGCTCAATTCCCGGTGGAGTCAAGGCTCCGATTCCCCGGACTTTCTGGTCCCGATAGGACCCACGGAACAGGCGGACCTGCGGTGGTAGCTGATCGACGAGAACCTACGAAAGGGAGTGGATCTTCTCGTCCTTCCCCCCGATTTGACGCTGTTTTCGGATGCGTCAAAAGAAGGGTGGGGGCCCCACATCTGAACCAGAGGATCTCAGGCCTTTGGTCAGAATCAGAAAAGTACCTGCACATCAACCTGCTAGAGATGAAGGCCGTATATCTGGCTCTTCAACAGTTCCAACAGCCCCTGGCGGGCCACTCCGTGGTGGTGATGAGCGACAACGCCACGGTAGTGGCTTATATCAACAAGCAGGGAGGTACTTTTTCACAACAGCTATCCCATCTTGCAGTAGAGATTCTGAAGTGGACCGAAGTCCACTCGATAACACTATCAGCTCGCTTCATTCCTGGCAAGAGGAATGTGCTCGCCGACAGTCTGAGCAGGGCTTCGCAGATAGTGAGTACCGAGTGGTCTTTGGATCCTCAGATAGCCAACAAAGTCCTGACTTTGTGGGGTTCCCCAACGGTGGACCTGTTCGCGACAGCCTTGAATTTCAAGCTGCCTCTGTACTGCTCCCCAGTCCCGGACCCCAAGGCCCTCTGGCAAGATGCTTTCCAACAACGGTGGGACAACATCGACGTGTACGCCTTCCCACCGTTCTGTTTGATGAGAAGGGTGCTCAACAGGACCAGACTATCGGTCAATCTGTCTATGACCCTGATAGCTCCGCTATGGCATCACGAGGAATGGTTCCCAGACCTTCTGCAGTTCCTGACGGAGCTTCCGAGAGAAATTCCCCCACGACACGAGCTACTCAGACAACCACATTGCAACATCTTCCACAAAGCCGTAGCCTCACTTTGGCTTCATGCCTGTAGACTAATCAGCGTCTCCTCACGGAGAGAGGCTTTTTGCAACAGGTTGCAGAGAGAATGTCTCGTCACCTGCGAAAGTCCTCTGCAGGAGTCTACCAGGCGAAGTGGAGAGTCTTCTGTGGTTGGTGTCGGGGGAGGGGTATCTCTCCACTTGATGCCACTATTCCAGCAACAGCGAAGTTTCTCGTTTATTTGCGAGAGGAAATGCGCCTTTCTGTCTCGGCAGTGAAAGGCTATCGCTCAGCCTTAAGCCTGGCTTTTAGGCTGGAAGGAGTGGACATTTCTTCCTCGCTAGAACTCTCTCTACTCATTCGTACGACATCGCCCATTCAAGGAGATGGGGGGAGGTAACGTTCAGGTTCGTCCCTGAGTTTGTTGCTAAGACTCAGAACCCTGGAGTGCTGGACCCACGGTTCGACTCCTTCAGGGTCACGAGTCTCCGTTCTGTAACAAGTGACCCAGACCATCTGCTATTATGCCCAGTGAGGAGTCTGAGGCGTTACTTGAAGAGGACAACTGCAGTTCGTCCCCGCGTGCAAGCGTTGTTTGTAAGCACAGGCAGAACGAAGAGGAGGGTCACCAAGAACACCATCTCAGCTTGGATTCGAAATGTCATCCACCACGCCTTGAATCCAGACCCTCCTCTGTCACGTTGCCCTAGGGCACACGACGTCAGGGGCATCGCTACGTCCCTGGCCTTCAAGAGAAACTTCTCTGTGACGCAGGTGCTAGAAGCTGGGCTCTGGAAGCGTCAAACGACCTTCACAGCCCACTACCTGCAGGACGTGACCCACAAGAGCCTCGATACCTTTTCTATCGGCCCTGTGGTGGTTGCACAACAGCTGGTCTAACCTCAGGCTCCTTAATGGACAAGTAGCAGAAGGTTGAGGGCGTTGTTACCCGGTTTTAGTCTGCATGAATGAAAGAGTATGTCTGGCCCTTACTTCTTTCTTCATTCTCCCCTCTCTTGGGGAAAGCAGCATCCTGGTCTCTGCATAGCTGACCTTAACCTCTGCAGGTAAACCATGCTCCCTTGTGTTCCTAGTATTAATTTAATACTGTCGCGTCCCCCATACCCTGACGAGGTGGTATTGGGAATGGCCTAGCCTAGATTCCTATCTAAAGGACTCCAGGTCAACTTTCTAGGACGAGTCACAAACTATTCCTCCACCCACAACTTATGTAGGCCACACAATCCTTGCGGAGCAAGGAACTTGTGAGGCGCAGGGACTCCTTTTCTCGAGTGCTACTCACTCGGATTCTGAGTCCCCGGGTAAAGCCAAAGCCAGTAAGGCTGGGGACTTTCCACCCATCCTAAGGGGTAAGTCACCCAATGTAAATAGCGTGGTTTGTATTTCGGTTATGGAACTAATGACAAATTCGGAGATAATTTGTATTTTTCCTAACCATACAAACCTTAGCTATTTACACATATTTGCCCGCCAACCCTGTCCCCCAAGACAAGTCCTACCTCTAAGTGAAGTGAGACAACTCACCGGTGTGTGGGGGGGAGGGGTAGCAAGCTACCCCTTCCCCTACCCCCTTGCTAACTAGCGTGGGGGTAGTTAACCCTCGTTAAAATTCTATTGGCTCGTCAATTTTAGCTACGCCGAAAGTAAACCCAATGTAAATAGCTAAGGTTTGTATGGTTAGGAAAAATACAAATTATCTCCGAATTTGTCATATTAAGAAATAAAAATGTAAAGTTTTGTGATGGTGTCTAAATTTAATAACAATACCCACTGAAGTCAATGATAGGAGCTTGTTTTTTAATGCATGCTGTATAACTTTGTAATTTGCATATTTTAACGCAAATTGGGATGAATTACTTAGCATAAGAATAGCGTGTTATTATAAACTTTCTTTGAATACCAGAATTTACGAAATACATGGAATAATTAAAAATGACAAATTTGGAGATAATTTGTATTTTTCCTAACCATACAAACCTTAGCTATTTACATAGGGTTTACTTTCGGCGTAGCGGAAATTGACGAGCCATTAGATTTTAACGAGGGTTTACTACCCCGCGCTAGTTAGCAGGGGTAGGGGGAGGGGTAGCTTGCTACCCCTACCCCCCTCACACACCGGTGAAATGTCTCACTTCACTTAGAGGTAGGACTTGACTTGGTTGGACAGGGCTGGCGGGCAAATGTGTGTAAATAACAGAGGTTTGTATGGTTAGGAAAAATACAAATTATCTCCGAATTTGTCATTTGTTCCGTAACCGAAATACAAACCACGCTATTTACATAGGGTGACTTACCCCTTAGGAAGGGCGGAAAGTCCCCAGCCATACTGGCTTTGGCTTACCCGGGGACTCAGAATCCGAGTGAGTCGCACTCGAGAAAAGGAGTCCCTGCACCTCACAAGTTCCTTGCTTCGCAAGGAAACGTGTGGCCTACATAAGCTTGTTTGTGAAGGAAGAAAGCGTGACCCGTCCTAGGCAGTTGACCTGGAGTTCTAGAAGGAACTCTGGGTTAAGACGTTCCCAATACCACCTCGTCAGGGTATGGGGGACGCGACAGTATTGTCTCAATACTTGGAACACAAGGAAGCATGGTTTACCTGCAGAGGTTTGAGGTCAGCTATGCAGAGACCAGGATGCTGCTTCCCCAGTAGAGGGGAGGATGAAGAAAGAAGTAAGGGCCAGACATACTTTTTCCGTTCATGCAGTCTAAAACCTGATAACAATGCCCTCAACCTTCTGCTACCTGTCCAAAAAGGAGTCTGAGGTTAGACCAGCTGTTGTGTAGCCACCACAGAGCGATAGAAAAGGTATCGAGGCTCCTGTGGGTCACGTCCTGCAGGAAGTGGGCTGCGAAGGTCACTAGATGCTTCCAGACTCCAGCTTGTAGCACCTGCGTCATAGAGTAGTTCTTCTTGAAGGCGAGGGACGTTGCGATGTATCCGACATCGTGCTGTAGGGCGATGTGACGGGGGAGGGTCTGGATTCAGGTCGAGATGAATGCCCTTGAGTCCGAGCTGAAAAGGCATACTGGTGACTCTCCCCTGTGTCCTTCCTGTGCTCCCAAGCCGGCCTTGCACGTGAGGACAAACTGCAGCTGTTCTCAAAGATAACCCCTCGGTTCCTTTACTGGTAAGAAGGAGAAGGTCTGGGTCATCTGATACATAACGGAGACTCGAAATCTTGAAGGAGTCGAACTGAAGGTCCGGGACTCCAAGATTCTGAGTCTAGAAAACAACTCAGGAGCGAACCTGAATGTTACCTCCCCCTATTCTCTTGATAGGGCGGAGTCGTACGAGACCATGAATATTGCTTACACACTGGCTGAGGCCAGAGCGAGCAGGAACACCGTCCTCCAAGACGGACGACGATCAGAGGCCTGACGTAATGGTTCGTAAGAAGATCTCTTAAGGGACTTAAGAGTCCGAACCATGCTCCATGGAGGAGGTCTCACTTCGACTGGGGGCAGGTACGTTCGTAGCTTCGCATGAGCGAAGAAAGATCCAGCGGGAAGGAAAAAGTCTATTCCTTTCAGCCTGAAGGCCAGGGAAAGGCTGAGCGATAGGCTTCACTGCCGAGAGTGGAAACGAATTACCTCACGCCTATAAGCAATAACTCCGTTATTGCTGGAGTAGAGGCCTCAAGGGAAGAGGTACCTCTCCCACGACACCAACCACAGAAGACTCTCCACTTCGCCTGGTAGACCCCTGCGGATGACTATCGTAGGTGACGCGACCTCCGCTCCGCGACTGTTGTGGGTTGTCTCTTCGTGAGGAGGCGGCGTAGTGTCTCCAGGCGTGAAGCCGAAGCAATGCTACGGCTCGTGAAAGATGGTGTAGTGTGGTTGTTTGAGTAGCCTGGGTCGTGGAAGAAGCTCTCCCGGGAGTTCCGTCAGGGGATGCAGAAGGTCCGGAAACCGTTTTGCGTATAGTCGCAGCGGAGCTCTCAGGGCCATCGAAAGGTTGACAGACAACCTGGTCTTGTTGAGACCCCTTCTCAACAGACAACAATGGTGGGAAGACATAGGCGTCGATGTTGTCCCACCGTCACCGGAAAGCATTTTGCCAAAGAGTCTTGGGGTCTGAGACTGGGTGGAAGAACAGAGGAAGCTTGAAGTTCCAGGCTGTCGTGATCAAGCCCCCCAGGCCAGGACTTGCTGGTTACTAGAGGCCAAAGACCCCCAGGTACTCTCTATCTGTGGGGCTCTGCTCAGATTGTCGGAGAGAACATTCCTCTGCCCGGAATGAGCGAGCCGATAGTGGTATTGAGAGGACTTCGGATCATCTCAGTATCTCTACTGCAAGATGCGAAAGTATGAAAATGCACCTCCCTGCTGGTTGGAATACGCCAGTACCATGGAGTTGTCACGCACGGAGCGACTCGGCAGGATCTGTAGGATCTGTAGAAGGGCCGGACTACGGCCTCTAAGCCTACCTGAATGATGAGGAGGTACCCTTCAGGTCCTGACCATAGGCCTGAACCGGAACATGGCCCCCCCCTCATTTTCTTTGACGAGTTCGAGAACAGCATCAAATGCGGGGAAAGGACGAGAATATCCACTCCCATGCAAGAGGTTCCATAGGTCAACACCCATTGCAGGTCTAATCGTTCCGCTGGTCCCATAGGGGCCAGAAAGTCCGGTTAATCGTTGCTTTGATTCCACCGGAACTTGGGCCGCCTAACAGGGAACTTATCCTGAGGCGACCGTTCGGGACTTAGACGGGTCAATGAGGAAAAGAGACCCAGGAAACGTTCTAAGATAGGGCTGAAAGCTCTCCTTGACTGAGAAAAGGTACTGCGACTCTCCTCAGCCTTGCCACAGTCAACTGAAGGTAAGGCTCGAAGAAGGAGTCAATATCATGGCTAGATACTCCAGATGTTGAGGCAGAAGGAGAGAAGGCTTTTAGCGAATTACCATAATCCCTCACTCTTGGTAAAGTCCTGGAAGCTTGTCCCGGTGTTGAAGAAGGTCGAACCCGAAACCACTGGAGTTGGCCAGACCTCCAAAAAGCGAAGGAGGCAGAAACCTGCTCCTGAGTTTCCATGAGGAAAGCAGGGAGAGTTCTCTGGTGAAAAACCTGCGATGCCGCGGCGGGATCGCCACACCGCATCATAAGCAGGAACATCTCTAGTCTAGGCTGAATTCCAAGTGCATCCTGGAAGATGGATGGAATGGAACCTGGAAGTACCCGTCCTTCCGATCCAGGGCATAAGGAGTCTTGCGGTCTTGTTACCAGTCTGATCGACTGCTGTTCCACGCTGGACGAAGTTTGTTCGACAAACTTGATCAGAGCTGAGAGGTCGACGACGGAACTCCCGTCTCAGATGCTTTCCTACAAGAAAGGATCGACTGAAGAAGCCGGGGGGGAAGCCGTCGATGACCCTATGGAGGACCTTCTCCTAAAGCATGGCTCCTTCTGCCCAACGGGCAAACCTCTTGCCGACCCCATGGCATAGAGGCTCAGTGACACTGGATTCGCTGACAGTGAAGGAGAGATGTTAAGAGCGATGCGCAATATCCTTGGCTGATCACGGAGATCGTGCAGGAATCGGCATCGGGAAGCTGTTATCCGGACGAGTAACCTTAGGCATCCCCCCAGCGTGAGATCTGCAAGGGGGGTTGCCAACCCTAGAGTTTGTGAACTCTGCCGCTCCCTCTAGGATTATACCTCCCCGGGAGAACCTCCCGTCCTATCTGTCCCTGACAGGAGGGGACTGCTATTGTACACCTTGTCTTAGGTGCCGTAGCCGGTTCCGATAACCTAGGCTGACGAGGCTGAATGAAGAGGTGTCGGAGGCTTGCAGGGTCTGGAAGTAAGCGCCTTGGAGGAGTGAAAACAGGATTTGACTTCCTCCGCACAACAGCTGTCCATGTCTCTGTCCTTGGGCTCAAACAAGCTCTTCCCAAGGATGGAAGAGTGTCTAAGCGTATCGACATTCACGGATGGGACTCCCGAGAGGAAGCCCTCGGTCACTGCGTCTAGATGCTCCAACATCGAGTTTGCCCGCAATTTTGAAACTTGGCGACAGAACGCAAAGTGCTTGAGCCCGAGAGAAGGAAAATACCCATGATCTTCCTGGAGCTTCTTTGTACAAAACCTCGGGTAGCAACCGGGGAGGGAAAGGCCTGGTAAGCCCCTTCCACGAAATGGTGAAGAGGAAGGGCTAAACCAGTCACCCCCTGCCCGACGGAGAAATCTCGAAAGGAAAACTCCCTGGCAAGACCCTTCCAGGGAATGGCGAGGAGTAAGGGCTAACCCAGGTTCTGGAAAGAAGAATGTTGCTCAGACCTCCCTGAAGATTCTTTCTGCTCTTGCACGTGCCATGCTCTGCGTTTACGGGGTGAAGACCGTGTTCTGGAAATACGCGCTCCAGAAGACTCGCCAGGTTGGCCGTGTTGCGAAACCCTGACGGGAATCACGGTCGCAATCGCCCTGGTGCTCGCGCGATGGTAAATCAATGGTTCGCGCGTGGGCGAACATGGAAGCGCCCGTGCGCGGGCACGCAGGCGCGTGGGTGCACAGACGAAAGTGCGCGAGGGAGCGCAGAAGGGGGGCAAGCGTGGTTGGAAGGGCGAGAGCTGGCGGTCGGAATCCGATAGTGCGCAGGCGAGTGATGACACGTTGGCGAACGACGGCGCGTTGTCGAGCGACGGCGCGTTGTCGAGCGACGGCTTACTGGCAGGAATCACGCTGGCGCTCGCGCGATGTACCACCGTTGGTTTGTGTGCGGGTGAACATGGGTGCGCATGTGTGCGATCGCGAGGGCGAGCGCAGGCGGCCGGGAGACCAATGGCGCGTAGGCGGGCGATGGCGCGTTGACGAGTGATGGCGCGTCTTGGCGAGCGATGGCGCGTCTTGGCGAGCGATGGCCTGTAGGCGAGTGAAGGCGCGTTGGCAAGCGATGGCTCGTTGGCAAGCGATGGCGCGTTGGCAAGCGATGGCGCGTTGGCAAGCGATGGCGCGTTGGCAAGCGATGGTGCGTTAAAAACGTTAGTGCGCAGGCGAAGAATCACGCGGGCGCGTAGGAGATCGCTGACGCGTAAGAGACTAGAGAAGGTTGACGGCGAGAAGGCGACAGGAAAACTTCTTGCCTGCGCCCAGGTCTGATAGATGTTGGGCGAGAGGGCGAACGTTAGAAGGCGCGCGGGTGCACCAGGAAGGAGAGCGCTGATGCGAGCTGTCAAGCAGGCGATCCTGGGCGTTCAGGAAAACTGTTGGCACCCATTGGCGTGTAGCAGGAAAGGGCGCGCAGATGTGCGCTGGCGAACTGAAGAGAGCTGGCGCACAGAAGGACAGAAGTACAGGTGAGCGCTGGCGAGCAGGAAGAAGATCTACGGCGAGACTCAGCTACCGGAGATCGTGGTCCACAGCAGGCGAGCGCTTGAGCGCTACTGTGCACGGGCGCGCAGGAGATCGTGGGCGCGCAGGAAAAAACCTGGCACTTAAGGGACTTACCCACACTGTGGAATAAGCCCCTTAGACCCGAAGGTACCGGTGCCCATTGTAAACGGGGTGTGTTGGCGCCCACTGCGCATCTGCTTCCAGGAATGGGGGTGAAGACTAGAAGGTCTGGCAGGCGAAGCAACAGCAACGGTTGGTACTCGTCGAGGAGGGTCCTCTGCGGAGAACGTCGAACAAAGATGAAGACGACCTCGGACAGGTGCAACACCCTTCGACCTCCGAAGAGGAGTCTCTGAACGTGACCTCCCCCGAGGGGAAGAGTCACTTGCAGGAGAGACCGTAGGCATCAGCTGTCCCCAAAGGGAAACTGAGCCCACAGCAACAACAGCAGGAGTCGTCCTCCGAAGAGGAGTCTCTGTGGTGAACTCCCCCCTAGGGGAGAAGCACTCGCAGGAGAGACCGTAGGCTCAACTGCCCTCCGAAGGGGACAGAGGCTTCAGCAACAACAGCAGACAGAGGCCTCCGAAGAGGTGTCTCTGTGGTGCACTTTCCCTCGGGGGAGAAGCACTCGCGGGAGAGACCGTAGGGCTCAGCTGCCCCCAGAAGGGGATTGAGACTTCAGCAACAACAGCAGACGGAGTCCTCTGAAGAGGAGTCTCTGTGGTGAACTCCCCCCCGGGGAAGAAGCACTCGCAGGAGAGACCGAAGGGCTCGGAAGCCCTCCGAAGGGAACTGAGCCTTCAGCAACATCAGCAACAACAGCAGAAGAGTCCTCCGAAGAGGAGTCTCTATGAGTGTCCTCCCTCGCGAACGAAAGAGGAACACTTCGTAGAAGAGACGGGTCAGCCAGTGACCTAAAAAGAGCAATCCTCCGAAGAGGGGCTCCTGCAGTTGCTCAGCCCCTTGAGCGTAACTGCAGGTGGGACCGCTCAGCACCAAGAGCATAGTCGCACGAAATAAAGGCAAGAGGAGTTCCCCCCGAAGGGAAAAACTCAAGCCTGGACGGGAAAACTTCCCTCAGAAGAGAAGTTACCCACCTCCTGAGTGTTCTAAAATGAACTGGAGAGCTGTCAGTCGTCACGGGAGCACTTCCAGGAGAAGGAGACACGCCCCTGACGAAGATCTATAGGGGAGGCAGCAACAGCAGATTCCCCAGGCCCCAACAAGACAGCTCGCTCCGTTGTCACATTACAGAAACGAAACTAGATCGTTAACTGTGAAAAATAAAAAACAAAAATCATTAGTTAACATTCATTCCCCCGGGAAGGCTCCGAAGAGGAATCCCGAGGGAAAAGAACACAAGAATTACACGACAGGCACGTGCCCTCAAAACCACTTACACTCACGGAAGGAGAGCTGTAACAAACACAGAATTATAACAATTAAAATTATGTAATTAAAATGGGAATGTTCACTAAATAAAGAACGAAAACCCCGAAAGGAATCGTTCTACAAAAGCTGAAAAGTCAACAAATACAATTAGATTCATAAACTAATTGAGACAAAATGTACGGCGTAGCAACCCCACCCACACGGGAAGGAAGCTACTCAGACCTAGTAAAGGTAAAACGTAGTAAAGGGTGAACGACCTCAAGAGAGAGGGAGAGAGAGACCGTAGTCAAACTCGAACGCGACCCATGAAATTACACCGTGGTGGCCTAACTGCCGAGGGCTCCATGGAGATATCGTACACTACACACACAAGCACTAACTCTGAAAATGAAACTTACTGATTTCTATACTCAAATATATACATAAACACGAAAATATGTTTACATATATATTGAGTATAAGAAAAGTAAGTGATTAAGTAAAGACAAAACAAAAAATGGCTGCCAAGTGAGGACGAAGACAGGCATGACCGTACATCGTCCGAGCCAAAAGTGAAGTGAGAAATTTCACCGGTGTGTGAGGGAGGTAGGGGTAGCAAGCTACCCCTCCCCCTACCCCTGCTAATTAGCGGGGGGGGTAGTAAACCCTCGTTAAAATCTAATGGCTCGTCAATTTCAGCTACGCCGAAAGTAAACCCTATGCATATAGCGTGGTTTGTATTTCGGTTATGGAACAACTTGCTATTGGTGAAAACTTGCAGGCAGGTAAAATGAACAGTCTCCTATCAAATACCGAGGTGGCGATGAAAGGGAAAGGGAGGGGTGTCGCGGTTGTAACTTTGGGGGGTAAAATTATGAATTTATTTATTTGGGACTTTTATACAACTTATGAAGCATTACAGTATTCTTAAACAGAAAATAGTGCTATTAATAGAATCTATACTTACAACAAAATTACTAATGCAAATCCTTTCTATACCTACTTACATCATAGGCCTACATACACCCAGCCTAATTTACATCAAGGATCAGCTACTGTTTACTGTTAATCCTCAAGTCAAAGAGTTGAGCAAAATTTATTGTAATTGTAAAATATGATGTAAGACACATAGGCATAGGGTAGCCTAGCTTGAAATGTTGTGCAAGAAGTAAAGCCATAATAAGGGAAGTACATTATCATTATGTAAAATAAAAAAATAGCCTCTTCATATTTATCCTCATATTTATCATAATAGTATAATAAAAGGTTTCAGCACAAAAGCTTATAAAAGATGATATGTTTAAGGATACTTCAGTGTTTCATAATTTGTATAAAAATCGCAATTAAACGACTTCATAATTTCACAGAGTTACAACGACCAGGCTGCCACAGGCTGTTAATTTTACTTCCCCGTAAGTTTTCCCCAATACCCATAGTGAGTTTTATTAATTCAATGTTTTTTGTAGATTCTGGTGTTAAAAGAAAGTTCATAATAACATTTTTTTCATATGCTTAGTGTAATTGATTCTAACTTGTATTAGAATAAGTGAAAAGTTACAAAATTATGCAGTGTACATCTGAAAACAAACTCTTATCATTGCCTTCGGTGGGTGCTGTTATTAAATTTAGAATTGCCATCGCAATACTTTGTTTTTATTCTTCGACATTATTTATTGACAAAACATATATATTGAGGGAGAAAGTTTGGTTAGTAAATAAGTTTCAGTTCACTTTACTTGGTACAGTAATTTCTGTATTTGAAAACAATGGTGCTATTCAGTCAAAATACTTGCAAACAATCAGCTTGTAGGGAACTTTTCTGAGCTAAATGGGCACCCTTGCGAGTCGGTGCAAATGCGTCTCGTTAAAATAATTGAGTATAGTAACCTTACAATGACGAAAACGTAAACCGAGGGAAGTTGGCATTCCTCAAACATTGTTAATGCTCTGTTGGAGGAAGACTTTGCTGCGGACAAGTGTTTAGGGGGATGGTGCCGCACTCCTTTTTTCCCTGCAGTGTCTTCCCAACCCTGGAAAGGCTCTAAGGGCATATAACTTGGTAGTGGTGCCATTTCAAAGAGTCCCCTGTGGTCTTTTCCTCCGTTGAAGGTTTTATCATTGGCCTGCACGACCCAGTAGGAAGCGAACTTTGAGTTCTTCCTCCTCAGCGTTATCTTTGTTAGGTTAATTTCCTGCTGCATCTACTAGAAGAAGAAGAAATATTTAGAAGACGTTATCAAAGAAGTCCAGGAAGACCAAGACCGACTGATAGGAGTTTTGTACACGTAACTCCGTCCGATTTCTCCCACGTATACGTGTGAGGAGCGGTATGGTACTGGAATCCAATCCTTCCTGGGGAGTCTCGGTACGCAGTACTGGGGCTGATGTATCTGCTAACAGTGCTCAGTTTTATATATGACTGATGATGCACACCATTGGTTTGGTACGAAGGACACCACCACTCTTTCCCTTTTCCTGGAGGTTGGACTGATCTCTCATATGGTAGAGAGAGAGAAAAGCGGTGCATTCTAGAAACAACCCAACACTGGAAAGAAGTATCGACACGCACAACTCAATCCGGTACCAAATGTGGTGCCCTTGACCAAACCTGCGAACGCTACTATGTCTGACCCCAAGTAGTACAGTACTTCAGACCCAAAGTACAGTAGAAGACAACATCGACATTGGAGTCCAAGAAGACTAATCAGCCGGAGTTAATGTGTGTGTGTTTGATCTCTCCCTCCATGCAGTATGTATGTACTAGAACTGAGATTTGTATGGACCAAGAACATATTTATCCCCAATAAAGTGAATCAGTATGTGACACAGGTGCTCACGTGCCTGTAATTTCGCTCAGTCCTGTACAAGACCAGTGACGCTCGCTGTCTGTCGGAATGAAGGGCGTAGCCCTTTTCCGCCTAACTTCTCCTGTACGTGTGAGAAAAGCTTCTGAATCTCCCATAAGAAGATTACAACCCTGAAGAAAGTCAAGCATGGTGGAAATGGAACCTAAATATAACTTCTCACCCATTCTATCAAAGAATTATTCCCATTCAAGGAGTATGAGTAGGTAGTAGGTTGGCCAAGGCACCAGCCACCCGTTGAGATACTACCGCTAGAGAGTCATGGGGTCTTTTGACTGGCCAGACAGTACTACATTGGATCCTTCTCTCTGGTTACGGTTCATTTTCCCTTTTGCCTACATACACACTGAATAGTCTGGCCTATTCTTTACATATTCTCCTCTGTCCTCATACACCTGACAACACAGATTACCAAATAATTCTTCTTCACTCAAGGGGTTACTGCACTGTAATTGTTCAGTGGCCACTTTTCTCTTGGTAAGGGTAGAAGAGACTCTTTAGCTATGGTAAGCAGCTCTTCTAGGAGAAGGACACTCCAAAATCAAACCATTGTTCTCTAGTCTTGGGTAGTGCCATAACCTCTGTACCATGGTCTTCCACTGCCTTGGTTTAGAGTTCTCTTGCTTGAGGGTACACTCAAGCACACTCTTCCATCTTATTTCTTTTCCTATTGTTTTGTTAAAGTTTTTATAGTTTATACTGGAAATATTTATTTCAATGTTGTTACTCTTCCTGAAATATTTTATTTTCCTTGTTTCCTTTCCTCACTGAGCTACTTTCCCTGTTGGGGCCTCTGGGCCTATAGCATCCTGCTTTTCCAACTAGGGTTGTAGCTTAGCAAGTAATAATAATAATAATAATAATACAAGATATTCTCGACATTGATCACTTTGTCACAATTCTCTGTGTGACTGGGTCACATCCCGGGGCTCCAAGCGCTCTTTCTATGCGTTCTGTCACAGCGTGAATGATCTTCCACGAGCTCGTACATTACTTTAAGGACTGCTATTCTGGTCCCATACAGCAGTGGGACCCTACTCTTTACAGTGACTTTCAAGGTTATAGATTCCCTGTCACCTGCTTCATCTTAGTGCTTCGGTCTATGACTGAGATGTTATAATGATAGAGATCTCCTAATCTGTATCTGTGTCAAGACTGGTCAGCCCAATGAATTCTTCTCATGAGCTGAGATCTTCCCCCAATCCCTGAGACCTTCCAACATTTCCATGTGGTAGGGAATCAATACTGGTGACTTACTAGGACTGTTTTGGATGCTTGTACAAGCACCGAGATGCCTCATTGTGTTTGCTTGTTGGACGCATGTACAAACACCGAGATGCCTCATTGTGTTTGCTTGATCGTCGGCAATGCTAGTCTCTACCAAGTGATAGGCATTCACGTTCATATGCTACGCTTGGTGCCACACTCCCTCTCAATCTTTAGAGACTAAGCAACCTTTGAGAACATGAGAGAAGGTACTTTGACCTCTGAAGAGGAGTCCAGTCTTTAAACTGTCATCCTTTTTCCTCGTCAGGATATCATTCCAGTTCCTTGCTAGGTCTGGTATGAAAACTCCAAAAGGAGATAAGGATTGTATTGAGGTACAGTACATGTCAAGAAACTCTCTTGAGGGGAGGAAGAGTCCCATGTCATTGTCGACCCACTGGCTCCTGATTCCAGTCACTGGAAGCAGAAATTGAGTCTATGTTTGTGAAGGCCTGTGTCATTGTTTGTGAGTACAATGACCTTGGGGAGTTGCCATGATTCATTTTAAGGGAGGGATGACATCCATTGATCAGCTCAACAGTGCCTTAAGTGTCGAAGTACGCCCTTGAGTTGCCCTGGTTGGAGGTTGCTTAGGCAAACTTTGGCTAGGTCTTTCCAGACCTTTGATCCACAGAATCCCTAAACCATAGTCTTTTCTCCTACTCTTTCTCGGCAATGATGTTTACAGGCCAGGGTCTGCCTTCTTAAAGGGGATTTGTCTGCTGAGGTATCTCAACGATTGGCTGATTCTGTCTTCCTCTAGGAGATAATTGATTCAGGATCAAGAAAGATTTCTTTCTTTTTGCCACAATCAGGGGAGCTTGGTCAGTGGGGAAAAATTCAATCAGATACCCAAGCAGAGGATGGAATACTGATAGATGTACCCCTCATCAAGAGGTAGCTGCTGAATAGTTTGTGTAGCAAACATTTCTCCCTCGCAGGATGAGAAGCAACTCGTCTAAAGCAAGGTTTACATGGTCGAAGGGTTTGTCGAACCCGGTTGTCAAACCTGCTTGTCACAAATGTCTTGAAGAGGTGGAGTCAGCCACAGATGCATAAGGTTTGTGGACAATGAAGCCCCGCCCACAAACGTTAGGCGAGAACAGACTTTCTTTGAGCCGTTTTACGAACGTGTTTGACAACCAAATACCCCGTTCACACATTTGAACATCACTTCAAACACTTGTTTTTCAGACCGCATCCGACGAACCGTTCAACTGTGTAAACCCTGCTTTGGACGGGTCATGACATGAGTCTATGATGAGAGGGGAGAATTGTCGGCCTTTTTCCTTTTCTCTTCCCCCTCTCTTGTGATGCAAGGGTTGTGCTATTATTTGTTGGATCTGACTAGATGTAGGTAAGCCCCACAATCAAGCAACTATTCTCTACAGTTTTGTATAGAAGTACACCGTTTAGGTTCTTCCATGACCATCTACCCATTACTTGGTAGGAACCCAGCCTAACACCTATGACATCTCTATGGCCAGCTCCGGAGTTTCACAGGTCCAAGTACCTTAACAACATCCTAGGATTTAAACCAGCCAGTTTGGTTAAAGGAACTTCCTCACTCTTAAGGATAAGTCGTCTATCTTATTTAGGCTGTTTGAATTTATTGATTTCTCTTTCTAGAATAAATGGATAAGTGTGACCAACAGGCTGTTGTGTTTGGGGAATAAATTATAGGAAGAATACAAGGATGTGCAGTAATTTCCGGATGAAGCCGCTATTGTGTGACAGGTTTTGTGCAAACTGGCCTTTACTCTCATCACCCTTGTTTCTGTTGCAGGGTACATGACTGTTCGTAGTCATCCCTTTACTATGTGTGACTATGACAACAGCAACAACTGAACCAAAGGAAGTTGGTCTTCTTTGGACGTTACTGGTGCTTTTTTGTTACTGAAAGGATTTCAAAGGCTGACCCTGAGCTATCTTCCAGAATCCTACTTCTCCCCTGGAGGGGCTGAAGGACATGACACATGCTAGTGTTGTCTTGGCTGCTGTGAAGAATACCCTGTGGTCTCCCCAGAGGAACGTCGTTGCTGGTTTCAACGACCCTGAAGGAGACAAGCAAGAATTGTGGGTTCTCATCCTTATCCATTTCAACGTTCTTCTCTGCTTGGTCTTTATTAGAATCTACAGATGCTGCTATTTTCAAGAAAATGTAGATCTCGGAAAAGTCTAGGAAGACAGATTGACAGGAGTCTTTTAAGACTGCGACTGTTATCTCCCCACTTACTTGTGAGAGAAACGGTGTGGTACTGAGAACCAATCCAGGCCAGGAAGGTATTTCGGTTTGGTACAATACTGTATACAGGGGCTTACACTCCTGCTATTGGAGCTCAGTCTTGTACTGAACCTGCACACACTGTCAGCCTGAATGAAAAGCGCCATCACTCTTCCCCTTTTCATGAAATATCAACTGATCTCTCTTTAAATCCTCCTCTTATGAGAGAAAAAGAGAGGCAGTATAATGTGTCTTCATAATTTGTACAGTTCAGGGTCTTACTCTCTTGGCATCGTTGCGTGGTCTTGTACCGAATCTAACATGATATTATTCCCTGTCGGTTGGTATGAAAGGGGCCCACCTTCTCCCTTTCCTTTGCATGGACAGTCGAGGTACAGTACACATCAGTCTCTTTCCCTAAGAATGCTATAGTTCCAAGGGAAAGATATTGGCTCGTGGTAGGGTGAGGGGAGCCAGAAATCAGTCTTCACTTTTATATGAAACATTCCCTCACATGAGCATGATCCTGAATATGATCTTTCTCCTCGAGATCGATTGTTCTGGTGACCTCCAGGCTACCTGTAACATTCTCAGGTGTTGTATATATGCAAAGAAAATCACCTGTCACTTCTCCACTTGACCAGTAAACACATTGGGAAATTCCCATGCACTCACATGACCTGGAACAAGAGGAAGTGACCATCCAGGACTGCTCTCAGCGCTCTTACGAGCACACACATTCGTCATTGCTTGTGTATGATTGGCAATAGGTTTTTCACCACCAAGTAGTACACTTTATATGTACCTGCACAGTGCTGGATACCGTGCTCACTTTTGTGCCTCACAGAAGTTAAAATACACTGTACTGTACTTCATGTCTCTGGTGGGTGTGAGGGCCAAAGGCATTTCTGCTCCTCATTGATCAGATCCCCCATAAACCTTATCAGGGTGCAGACCCAATTTCATTCTTGTATTGGATACTGCATACTCTGTGGAAAAATGAATGCTCTAGAGAGGCTTATTAAAACCTCTTCCCTTTCAAGGGAGGAAAAGTCTTTAGTTTTCAATGCCCCATCGGCACCTCACTCTGGTCCAGCACTGGGTATTCTGAGACTGAGTGTCCACATGTCGACTCTCTTGCACTCATCCGTGACTACAATAACCCTGGAGAGGCTACTGAGACTCCTGTGATTTTGTGGTTGATGGCCATTAATTATCATTTCAGCACCTCAACGACTAAGACCTTACTTGAGTTACCTTGGGCAGAACTTGTTACCATAGCCTTAGGCAGAGTGAATTCTCAGATCCCCAGGCCTGAGAATTCTCTGCTGTCCAGCCAGTTTAGCAAGATCCTGTCTCCCTCACTCTTGGCAGAGGAGATGCTACGTGCTCGGGGGTAAAGGCCAGTCTCCTCTTCCTGTTGTTCTAACATTCTTTGAGTAGATGATGGGTTTGCCTGTAGAGAGACTCATGACTGGGAGTAGAGTCATCTCACTTCTTGAGTTTGCTGTCATGGAATCCTCTTCAGTGGCTAGTCGCCAGGTACTGTAGCTTCTTGTATCAACCAGTCATTCAGTGTAGTCACATATCTCGCCACTACTCAGGATATGGGTCTGCAAACTAAAGAGTCAATTGGATGTCATTGTTTCCAGGCTAGTTGGACAAGAGGTGATGCTGTTATTGAGGAATGTCCTTGAGCAGAAGGCTATTATCCTCATTCCCCAGAATGGTGTAGAGGAAATAATTGAGAAGATGGGAGTTGTTAGTGGTAACTCCCTTATCAATCATGCAGTAACCTTCGAGGGTCCAGGTCCTTCGAAGGCAGTTGTGGAGAGACCAGGGGTCTCGGCCACACCTTCGGGATCTGTTTTGAAGAATGCTCCGGACAACATGCCAACAACTTGAAGCAGACCAGGGAGAGTAGAAGTTCTTCATGATAGGTACCATCTGCCCTTTGAAGATCTTCATGCTCCCTGTACTTATTCTCCAATGATGTGAGTATTCCTCACAAATAGTTTATACCTCTGTCTTTAGCTGATGAGGGGAAAACTTTGGAGGAGTGGAATGTGCTCTAATTCATTCAAGATGATTCTCCAGGTTTCTACAGTTGACTTTGCCTGGTGGAGAAGCTGACTAGGGACTGGAAATCTTTCTTCCTCCTCCTCATGGAACCAGTTTGTTTTTCAAACTCCATTTGACTTGGAAATGGCAGTACTGTGTTGTCTGCCATAAGATAGGAAGACTCCATGCTTTCTGTGGACCGTAAGGTGTTTTCATATACCCATTTATCATTCTTATAGAAAGTTCTTATACTTTATTCTTGATGGAGTAGTGTACAGTGCCAGTTTAAGGGCCTCTGTGTGCAGGTAGGCTGGATAGAGTGGTCTCTTTTGATAGTTGTAGCAGAAAGGCATCTTTCCCATTGGGGTTCCCCAATGATCGACTTATTTTCAATACTGTACACCTAAACAAGAAGTTCCTGTGTATTGTTTTCTTGTTTCACATACTGTTGGTCATGCTGAGGGTTGAAAAGCAGTCACCCTTTAGTTTGTTGTGCAATTCGTTGCTAAAATGCATAATGTATCCACCCAGGATTCCAGGTTCAAGACATTCTCCATATCCCTGTTAAAGAAGCGACTAGTGATTGAGACGCCCTGCTACTTTTGACTTGTGAGGGCATTGCTATACTACCTCATAAGAACTCAAAGATTCAGACCTGAGCTCCAAAGACTTTCTAAGGGCTGGTAAGGTAATGAAAACCAATCAATCGACTAGATCTTCAAAGACAAGGGCTCATGAAGTCACAAGTATCAGTTCTACTTATCCTTCAGGAATAGTTTGGCTATGCCAGATGACCTTCACTGCCACTACTTCCGGGAATACTATATATCCACAGGTCCCTGGATACTTTTTCCTTGGGGTTGGTCGTTGCCGCTTAACAAGTGGTGTAGTGAATCCAGCTCTCTCATATTTAAAGTAGCATCGTGTTTTAGTATAGAGGAAAAGGTAAGAATGCCCGGCAATTTTTCCTTTCTTCTCCACTCTAAGGGTGCAGTAGTCCTTTCTTTGTTGGTGAACTAGATGGTAATGCAGACAAGCTATGCACAGAGGGACATTTCTTTACAATTTTGATTTGTATTTGGAGTATTTCCCCAATCCTCCGGGCAAGGCAGACAATGGATCTGTTGTATACGGTACACATTCATTGGTCATATAATGCTTATACACTGGACTTCATATCCTGTAGAATATAGATTCTCCATTGACATTGACTTACCATTTATTGTAAGTGCCTAGTCTGACTCCTGTTGCATCCCTATGCACAGCAAGTTAGTGGGTTAACAATAGTCATGGCCTTTGCTCCTCATTAGGACCAAAGTTCATTGAAATATCCTGTCAACTAACCAATCCAGATTTGGTTTTAGTGAATTCTCCCCTCCATATGACAAGTCTCTAATACTATTAAAGTTTGATGGTTTGTATTACATGTAGGAACAAATCACAAATTTTAAAATAGTTTGTATTTTTTTCTAACTACTGTATACTGTACAGACCTGAGACCTTGAAGTTACTAGGCCTGCCTCAACCACCTAGGCCAGAGTTCTAAGTGAAGGTTGCTCCACTTGTCAGGTGGATGTGGCTTCCCTGCCCCCTGATAACCAGCAATATTTAGCTTGTTAAAAGTGTAACTGCTGTTTCAACTTGGCTAACATTATACTCCTATTACTGTACAGGTCTCAGGTTTGTATAAAGGTTAGGAAAAATACAAATGACTACAAAATTTGTGATTTTTCCAAGTTATTAAAACCTGAGTCTTATCATTACTCAACTGTATCTATCTACTTTATTAATGATTCAGTGGTTGTTCCATGTTCTGCTGAAGTGTCTTCTATTTTAAAGGCATTTTTTATTTTTTAAAGGGCGATTTTACATTATTGATGCAAAGGGCCTCAGTTAGATTTTGGTAGTCTTCTATCTTGAGCTTTTAATTCAATAATTCTCCTTTCATCATCTCCCACTTTGTGCTTCACAGTCCCCAGCTATGTAGGCCTTGGTCTTCAAACTCTTCTAGTGCCTTGTGGAGCCCAGCTGAATGTTTGGCCAACTAATATCTCTTGGGGAGTGTAAAGAGCTTGCCCAAACCATCTCCATTTACCCCTCATCATGAACTCATCCACATATGGCACTTGAGTAATCTCTCTTATAGTTTTATTTCTAATCCTGTCCTACCGTTCAACTCCCAATATCCTTCTTAGGGCTTTATTCTCAAATCTACTATTTTTCAATATTAAACTTACCCGATAATCATGTAGCTGTCAACTCCGTTGCCCGACAGAATTCTACGGGAGGGATACGCCAGCTATCACTATACTAGAAGGGGGTGTACTCACCAGCGCCACCTCTGGCCAGGTACTGCAGTACTTCTTGTTGACACCACCTCACTTTTTCCTCTGTCGTGCTTCCGGCAAGACATTCTGGGATACGCTTATGATTTTGGAGTTCTGTTCACGGTTTTTGGTGAAGTATTTCTCTAAGATTTCAGCTGTCGCTATACTGGAAACTTTTCTAATTAGCTTAGATAGCTTTTATTTAGTTTTGATTAATGGTAACGATCTTTTTGCTTGATTTGGAATCCCCCTTGACTAACTCTTTGATTCAAGATGTCTGACCTTTCACAAGCCCCACCCCATAGACGATGTAGGTCTTGTAATAGGCGTGTTCCGAAGGCCTCGGTTGATCCTCACACCGCTTGTTCTGACTGTAGGGAAAGACCCTGTCAGTTGGAAGATCGATGTGAGGAATGCGCCGGACTTTCGGAACTTGAATTTGTTCGATTCCTGAAATATTCAACCAAGTTAGAGAGAGAGAGAGTTAGGAGGAGTTCTTCTCGCTCTTCACTTTTTTCCTCACCACATGATCCTCAACCTTTTCCTCCCCCTGTAGTGGCTACCCCCGAACCTTCTATTTGTGCTCAACCTGATATGTCCGATGTTTTGCGTGCCATTCAGGCTTTAGGTGACAAAGTGGAATCGGTGGTTAGTGACCATAAGTCTCTTATGGCAGAAGTCAAAGAACTTAAGGTCAAAAGTGCAGTGGGAGGTGATAGTGCCAGTGCGGTGCCAAGTGCTAGTGTCAGTGCAGTGCCAAGTGCTAGTGTCAGTGTCAGTGTGGTGCGTGAGGGTACTTCTGTGCGTGCCAGTCGTCCTCCCAGTCCGGGACCTCTTGCAAGCTCCCAAGCCCAGGGGAGAAGCAATGTCGAAGGGCAAAAGGGTTCGGCAGGCCTTGATCGGCGCACAGAAGTATCCTCGGTGGTTGCGGGCGTGTCTTACAGAGACCGTCACTCCCACCCGCAGACGATTGAGCCCGTCTTTTACTCGTCTGCAGAAGAAATGTCAGGGAGAAAACGCTGGACTCAGGTCTCAAGACCTCTCAAACGCAAAGTCCAGACCTCAAGAGCTCTACAACCTGGTTGCAGTCATTGGATTAGCTCTGACTCTCCGCAGTCATCAGGTGACTGCACACCTCCTAAGAGAGGTAAGGTGATGCCGCAACAGACCTCATCTTCTGTTAAGGCTTTGCCTCAGCAGAACTTAGTGTCTGTCGACCCCAAGTTGACTTTGCTGCAGTCCATGCAGTCACAGCTTGCGGTCTTAATGCGTGAGTGTCAGGCTGAGAAGGTTACACCTCCTCCTGCGATCGCTCCGCCTCACCGCAGTCCAGTCTGCCAGGCGTACGATGTTGAGGTTCCTCAGGATACCTTACCGCGTACTGAGTTGCCAGTTTCCAGCGGTGTGCAGCAACCTCCGCCTTCCTTAAGGCAACCTCAGCAATGGGAGCAGGAGTCTTATGCCTTACTTCCTCCGCTTCCGCCTGCGGTTCCACCAGCGAGGCAACAATCTCTTGAGGTACGACAACCTCTTCCATCCATGAGGCAGCCACCTCAGCACTCGCTGCAGCGACCTCAACCCTCCTCAAGGCGAGAGCCTCAACTCCTTAGGCTAGCACCTCAGGAACCTCAACTCGCGAGACAAGAACTGCGTTCTGCGCAGCCGCTACCTCAACTCTCGCAGCTCACACCTCAGGAACCTCAACTCGTTCCTCAGGAATCTGCTACTGCGCATCCGCTACCCTTACAGCAAGCGCAACTCTTGAGACAAGAGACTCATGCTAGGAGTCAGCCACCTCAACCCATGCGCCTACCTTCCTCTACTCTTCCGGACCAGTCTTTGCAGCCTGAACCTCAGGTTTTACCTCAACAACAGAGACTTGAGGATGAAACCACAAGCGTTTATGCACCCGCTTGTTCAGATTCTGCTGTTCAGCATACCACTGTTACATTACCTCTCACTTCGCTACACTCTGGTGATGAGGTTTCTGAGGAGGAAGCTGCGCACCTGGATCCCTCATCAGACGTGGAAGAACCCAAGTCTTCTCCTCTACCCATTGACTTTCGTAAGGTCCTGGCTCTTTTCAGAGAGGTATACCCGGACCATTTTGTTTCTGCTACCCCCCGCTCTCCTCCATCTGAGTTTTCGCTGGGCATGCAACCTGTTAAGTCAACTTATACTAAGCTCGTCTTTGCTAGGTCATCTAAGAGAGCTTTAAGAATATTAGGGGAGTGGTTGCAGTCTAAACAGCAACTAGGGAAGACTTCCTTTATGTTCCCACCTACTAAGCTCACTTCTAAGGCAGGCGTATGGTATGCCACAGGAGAGGAACCAGGCTTGGGAGTCCCTGCCTTTGCCCAGGCTGACTTCTCAAGTTTGGTCGACTCTCCTCGTAGATCAGCAATGAGGCGCTCTAAGGTTTGCTGGACCTTCTCCGATTTAGACCACTTCCTAAAGGGTGTATTTCGTGCCTTTGAGATGTTCAATTTTCTAGACTGGTGCCTGGGGGCCCTAAGCAAGAAGACCTCCCCTGCGGACAAGGACTCGGCCATGCTTTTAATGTCCTGCATGGATAAAGCAATTCGGGATGGGTCTGGCGAGCTTGCTTCAATGTTTGTGTCAGGAGTTCTTAAGAAAAGGGAGCAACTTTGCACCTTTCTTTCTTCCAGCATCACACCTTGTCAAAGGTCTCAACTCCTTTTTGCTCCGCTTTCTAAGTTCTTGTTTCCCGAAGAGCTTATCAAGGATTTGTCTGCGGCCCTGATTCAGAAGGACACTCATGATCTTGTGGCCTCTTCAGCTCGTAAGACTAAGGTTGCTTCCTCAGTTCCCAGGACTTACCGCACCCCAGTGGCTGATACTCCTGCTACAAGGTTTATTCCGCCCTTTCGTGGCAGAGCCCCCAGCCGAGGAAGCTCCCGTCCAGATTCTTCCAGGAGCAAGTCTAGGAAAGGTCCTAAGACTTCAAAAGGCAAACACTGACTCTCCTCCTCTCCAGACAGCAGTAGGAGCCAGACTCAAGACCTTCTGGCAAGCTTGGGAAAGGAGAGGTGCAGACGCCCAGTCTGTCAGGTGGCTAAGGGAGGGTTACAGGATACCATTCTGCCGCAAACCCCCTCTGACCACTTCTCCCATCAACCTCTCTCCCAACTACAAGGAAAAGGACAAGAGGCTAGCGTTGCACCAGGAGGTGTCGCTCCTGTTACAGAAGAAGGCAGTGGTTATAGTCCGGGACCATCAATCCCCGGGCTTCTACAACCGTCTCTTTCTGGTGGCCAAGAAGACAGGAGGTTGGAGACCGGTGCTGGACGTCAGCGCGCTCAATGCTTATATCACCAAGCAGACGTTCACTATGGAGACGACGAAGTCGGTCCTAGCAGCGGTCAGGCAGGAGGACTGGATGGTATCGTTGGATCTGAAAGACGCATACTTTCACGTTCCTATTCATCCAGACTCCCAACCTTTCCTGAGATTCGTTTTTGGAAAGGTTGTGTACCAATTCCAAGCCCTGTGTTTTGGCCTAAGCACAGCTCCTATGGTGTTTACGCATCTGATGAGGAATATTGCAAAATTCCTCCACCTATCGGACATCAGAGCCTCCCTTTATTTAGACGACTGGCTGTTGAGAGCCTCCACGAGTCGTCGCTGTCTGGAGAGTCTCAATTGGACTTTAGACTTGATCAAGGAACTGGGTCTGTTAGTCAACTTAGAAAAGTCCCAGCTCATTCCCTCCCAATCCATAGTTTACCTGGGAATGGAGATTCGGAGTCAGGATTTTCGGGCTTTTCCATCGGCCCCAAGGATAAGCCAAGCCCTAGATTGCATCCTGAGCATGCTGAAGAGGAACAGTTGCTCGATGAGACAGTGGATGAGTCTCACAGGGACCCTGTCATCATTAGCCCTGTTCGTCGAGTTAGGGAGACTCCACCTCCGCCCTCTCCAATTCCATCTAGCAGCTCATTGGGACAAGGATTTGACGCTCGAAGCAGTCTCTATCCCGGTCACCAAAGAGATGAAGACCACTCTCTTGTGGTGGAAGACCAACCTCCTTCTCAAGGAGGGCCTATCGTTAGCGATTCAGACCCCCAATCTTCATCTCTTCTCGGATGCATCAGACTCGGGCTGGGGCGCGACCTTGAACGGACAGGAATGCTCGGGAACGTGGAACAGGGAACAGGAAACGCTCCACATCAACTGCAAGGAGCTACTGGCAGTTCATATGGCCCTAATGAACTTCAAGTCCCTCCTGCTAGGCAAGGTGGTGGAGGTGAACTCCGACAACACCACAGCCTTGGCTTACATCTCCAAGCAGGGAGGGACCCATTCGAGGAGCCTGTACGAGATAGCAAGGGACCTCCTCATTTGGTCAAGAAGTCTAAACCTCACTCTAGTAACGAGGTTCATTCAGGGCAACATGAACGTCTCAGCAGATCGCCTAAGCAGAAAAGATCAAGTCATCCCCACGGAATGGACCCTTCACAAGAGCGTGTGCAACAGACTTTGGACCTTATGGGGTCAGCCTACGATAGATCTGTTTGCCACCTCCATGACCAAGAGGCTTCCTTTGTACTGTTCCCCAGTTCCAGACCCAGCAGCAGTTCATGTGGATGCTTTTCTGCTGAATTGGTCCCATCTCGACCTTTACGCATTCCCACCGTTCAAGATCATCAACAGAGTCATTCAGAAGTTCGTCTCGTACGAAGGGACACGGCTGACGCTGGTTGCTCCCCTTTGGCCTGCAAGAGAATGGTTCACAGAGGTACTACAATGGCTGGTCGACGTCCCCAGGACTCTCCCTCTAAGAGTGGACCTTCTACGTCAACCTCACGTAGACAAGGTGCACCCAAACCTCCACGCTCTTCGTCTGACTGCCTTCAGACTGTCGAAAGATTCGCTAGAGCTAGAGGCTTTTCGAAGGAGGCAGCCAGTGCGATTGCCAGAGCAAGGAGGGTATCCACTCGTAGAGTCTACCAATCCAAGTGGGAAGTCTTCCGAAGCTGGTGTAGAGCCAATGCGGTTTCCTCTACCAATACCTCTGTAACCCAAATAGCTGACTTCCTATTACATCTAAGGAATGAGAGATCCCTTTCGGCTCCTACGATTAAAGGGTACAGAAGTATGTTGGCTTCAGTTCTCCGCCACAGAGGTTTGGACCTTTCTTCCAACAAGGACCTTCAAGACATCCTTAAGTCTTTTGAGACTTCTAAAGAACGTCGTTTACCCACTCCAGGCTGGAATCTAGACGTAGTCTTAAGGTTCCTTATGTCTCCTAGGTTCGAACCTCTCCAGTCAGCTTCCTTCAAGGACCTTACCCTCAAGACTCTTTTCCTCGTCTGCCTTGCAACAGCTAAAAGAGTCAGTGAGGTTCATGCCTTCAGCAAGAACATTGGGTTCACATCCGAATCTGCAACATGTTCTTTACAGCTCGGATTTTTAGCTAAGAATGAACTTCCTTCACGTCCTTGGCCTAGATCGTTTGAAATTCCTAGCCTTTCCAACATGGTAGGTAACGAGCTAGAAAGAGTTCTTTGCCCTGTCAGAGCTCTGAAATATTATCTTAATAGGTCAAAACCTATACGAGGACAGTCAGAAGCCTTATGGTGTGCAATCAAGAAACCTTCGATGCCCATGTCCAAAAACGGAGTTTCGTATTATATAAGGCTTCTGATTAGAGAAGCCCATTCTCACATGAAGGATGAAGACCTTGCTTTGCTGAAGGTAAGGACCCACGAAGTGAGAGCCGTAGCCACTTCGATGGCCTTTAATAAGAACCGTTCTCTGCAGAGCATTATGGATGCAACTTATTGGAGGAGCAAGTCAGTGTTTGCATCATTTTATCTTAAAGATGTCCAGTCTCTTTACGAGAACTGCTACACCCTGGGACCATTCGTAGCAGCGAGTGCAGTAGTAGGTGAGGGCTCAGCCACTACATTCCCTTAATCCCATAACCTTTTTTAACCTTTCTCTTGAATGCTTTTATTGTTGTTTTTTGGGTTGTTACGGTAGGCTAAGAAGCCTTCCGCATCCTTTTTGATTTGGCGGGTGGTCAATTCATTCTTGAGAAGCGCCTGGGTTAGAGGTTGTGTAGAGGTCCTTTAGTATGGGTTGCAGCCCTGTATACTTTAGCACCTTAGAGTTGATTCAGCCTCCTAAGAGGAACGCTGCGCTCAGTAAGGAAGACGAACTTAATAAAGGCAGAGTAACGGTTCAAGTCGACTTCCTTACCAGGTACTTATTATTTCATTGTTATTCTGAAATAATTGATTATATGAAATACGGGATACTTAGCTATCCTTTAGTCATGTACACTGGTTTTCACCCACCCCCCTGGGTGTGAATCAGCTACATGAATATCGGGTAAGTTTAATATTGAAAAATGTTATTTTCATTAGTAAAATAAATTTTTGATTATACTTACCCGATAATCATGATTTAATTGACCCACCCTTCCTCCCCATAGAGAACCAGTGGACCGAGGAAAAAGTGAGGTGGTGTCAACAAGAAGTACTGCAGTACCTGGCCACAGGTGGCGCTGGTGAGTACACCCCCTTCTAGTATAGTGATAGCTGGCGTATCCCTCCCGTAGAATTCTGTCGGGCAACGGAGTTGACAGCTACATGATTATCGGGTAAGTATATTCAAAAATTTATTTTACTAATGAAAATAACATATCTATTGAAGATTGTTTCATTGTCATGCCATGACTCATGTTGGTTAGTGAAATAGTACTGCCATAGAAAACTTCATATTTGTCAATACTAATAATTTGGCCAGTTCTTGTATAAAGTAGTTTCATAATTTGAATATAGATTCTATATATACTAGGCCTAATCTTGCTTTGATATTTTTTTCCAGTTATTTATTAAAAGGTGAATACAAACTATCATCCTTTATTAGGAGTATTATTTCAGAAAAGTTGGAAAACATTGAAATTTATAATGAGGTGGTGGTAGTAGCTTGCGGTTGGCGGATATAAGCCCATTTTTGTACTATACTTTTGTAAGGGGCATAACTTCACAGTCATCCTCCTGTGATGAGTGCAAGTCGTGTATGTACATCATTGCAATGGGTCTATTTTGAAAAGAAAACTAATACTATGAGAGATTCTATGCCGGATGCAGCAACGCCCAAGCTGTTGCCGAAGAAGGTCTTTAGCTGCTCCTCACCTTCCAGTTCTACTTTCTGTGCCTTCTTCAGGTTTCTCTAGGACTGGGTCCTCTTTACAGAATGTTGAAGGTGGGAGGAGACCCGGGCTTGCGCTTTGGACTGACATCGGGAAAGGTAAAAGTATTACCGTCCTTCAGTGAAGGTAATACTCCTCTGCCTCCTCCATGTACTGATTGATGTTGATGATGATGTACAAAGATTTGGACCAGAGGAGGATTTAGCTTTCCATTAGAGGTGATGCAGCTTCTGAATGTGCAAGGACCCCTAGAACTTCCCTTGCTTTACCTTTTTCATCTCCTCTTTCATATGTTAAGAGGTACTTGATGTGAAAATCATTGATGAGTCCTTGCCTATTGTTTGGGAAGGTCCTGTACCATCCTGCTGCAGCACCATTGTTGACTGCCCAGGAATCTTCAACAACTTTAATTTCTGGTAAGGGAGAAGAAAAGATTATTATTATTATTATTATTATTAGCCAAGCTACAACCCTACTTGGAAAGGCAAGATGCTATAAGCCCAAGGGCCCCAATAGGGAAAAATAGCCCAGTGAGGAAAGGAAATAAGGAAATAGATAAATGATGAGAGTAAATTAACAATAAATCATTCTAAAAACAGGAACACCGTCAAAACAGATATGTCCTATATAAACTATTAACAACGTCAAAAACAGAAATGTCATATATAAACTATAAAAAGACTCATGTCAGCCTGGTCAACATAAAAACATTTGCTCCAACTTTGAACTTTTGAAGTTCTACTGATTCAACTACCTGATTAGGAAGATCATTCCACAACTTGGTAACAGCTGGAATAAAACTTCTAGATTACTGTGTATTATTGAGCCTCATGATGGAGAAGGCCTGGCTATTAGAATTAACTGCCTGCCTAGTATTAAGAACAGGATAGAATTCTCCAGGGAGATCTGAATGTAAAGGATGGTCAGTTATGAAAAATCTCATGCAACATGCATAATGAACTAATTGAACGACGGTGCCATAGATTAATATCTAGATCAGGAATAAGAAATTTAATAGACCGTAAGTTTCTGTCCAACAAATTAAGATGAGAATCAGCAGCTGAACACCAGACAGGAGAACAGTACTCAAAACAAGGTAGAATGAAAGAATTAAAACACTTCTTCAGAATAGATTGATCACCAAAAATCTTGAAAGACTTTCTCAATAAGCCAATTTTTTTGTGCAATTGAAGAAGACACAGACCTAATGTGTTTCTCAAAAGTAAATTTGCTGTCTAGAATCACGCCTAAAATTTTAAGTCATACAGATTTAAAGAAACATTATCAATACTGAGATCTGGATGTTGAGGAGCCGCCATCCTTGACCTCCTTACAATCATGCTTTGAGTTTTATTAGGATTCAACTTCATACTCCATAATTTGCACCATGCAATGATTTTAGCTAAATCTCTATTAAGGGATTCACCAACCCCAGATCTACATTCAGGGGATGGACATCTCCTCCTACTGCGGAACCATTGGGTCCAACTCCTGCAGCACTGAAGAAGAAGCATCAGCCACCAGCAAAGATGGTTTTACCAAAGTCTCCTGAGACTTTGACCGACCTCACTTACTGTATGTTAGAGATATGGGGGTACTGGCCACTAACACAGCCCAGGTAGGTGGTTCAGTGCTAGGTACAGGTGTTCACCCTCCTACTACTAGTGCTCAATCTTGTACAGGAAAGATCACTGCTTGCAATAATGATCTTGGTGAATTGTATGACCAGCAAGCTCTTTCATCATGTGAGGGGTGAGAGGATGTAGGTAGACAGTCTCGTTACCAAGACATCTTAACAAGCGCACAGTCTCCATGCACCAGGTTTCCACACACACCATTGCTGTGTAATCAATCTTCTTGTGCTACAACAAAGTACGTTGTGACACCATGCTCTAAGCGACTGTACTTTTTGTGCCTACTTTTCTGATGATTGGAAGATGAATCATAGGGAGTCTATCACCAGCTTCTTTTTATCACTCTAGGGCAATGTATTGAGGTTCCTTCCATGCATTGAGATCTCCCTTAGTGCTGAGACCTGTCCTTTTTGTGAGATCTTCCTACTCTTGTCGAGACATTCCAATGCATCCAAGCAATGAGTTGAAGCAGGTGACATCACAGGACTACTCTTGAATGTTTTTACAACAAGAAAAAGTTATCTGTTAGCCAACCTCGTTTGAGTTCATGAGGGGTAGTAGCACCTCAGTTGCTATTGTCCCTTTTTTCTTTAGAGTGTCAGTCCAGTACACTGATTCTTGAAGATGAATGATTCAATTGAGGTATGTGTCAAGATCTCTCCTTACAGACCCAACATAAGCAGAGAATTCCAAGTCCGTGTCAATGTTTGTCAAGGTGTTGGCACTCATTTCTGAGTACTGTATAAAGATCTTGGGAAGGCAACAGAGATATCCATAAAGAGAGGAATGACGTCCATTGATAGGGATTTCGGCACCCTTTAAGGATCCTAACTTGCCCTTGAGGTGCCATGGTTAGATCTTGCTTTCATGGCTTTGGATAGAGTCTATTCCCAGATCTCGGGTTCGAGGAATTCACTACGCATGAGCTGATTGAATAAAATCCTGTCTCGTTTGCTCTTGCAACTACAGTTGTACTGCTATTTTACGTACTGGAAGATGCAGACCCTTATTCTATACCAATATACCCTGCAGTGAATACTCTGACACCAGGGACCTCAATTGATAGACTCAAGAACAAGGGCAACATCACGGATCAACCACTGCTCAGGTGCTGTAGCATAATTTTCCATGACCCAGGACTTGAAAACCCATGAGATGAGGAAAACTTGGTACTCAAGGAAAGAAATACTGTAGCCTCCCACTTTGCTAGGAAAGTTGATCAGGAAGATGCACTTAGTTTCATGGAAAACATCTGTGCTGGAGACTTGAGTCCTGTTCTCTTAGAAAGAGGTAGACTTCATGATGAATTGGAGGAAGACGATCCAGGACTCCCTCAGCTATCGAGCAGTTATCTTTAAGGGCTATGTCCCTTCAAAAGCAACTGCAGCAAGAACATTTATCTTCAAGGACTACATGCAGTCAGAAGTCTGCCCTGAAGAAGAATCGTGGGACCTTCTCTTCTAAGAAATGTATAGTCAATGCTCTACTCTCACCTCTGTCCTGGTCAGTCCAGGAAAAGGGGTAGAGGAAGGAAGAGGTGAAGGGGATGCTGAAATTATAAGTCTCCTCCTACAGCTTCTGTGATTCAGGAATACCTGTCAAGTTGTTGGGCAATGTGGTAGGAGTACAGATCAGAGAACTGGGTGGCGGAGGGTTCTCCAGGAATGATGTCTCCTACCGTTCACCAGTTATTGTCCTTCCCTCACTCAGAAGCCAATGATACTCACAAGCTATCATCCATGATCGCCATAAACCCTGGTCCAGAGGCAGAGATAAATATGATGGAAAGAAGAATGTGCTACAAGATTTACTTGATAGTTCTGCTTTTTACAGTCATCCTATCCTGGTATATAAATTAACTGGAGGCTGGTCATTGATCTTTCGCCTCTGTAAAAGTTGGTTTTTCAAACTCCTTTCAAGATGAAGATGAGAAGCACTAGAAGCTACCATTAGGAAAGGAGACTTCATGTTTCATGTAGATCTGAACGATACACACTTTCAGATCCCCATCCACCGTTCCTTTAAAAGTACTGTACCCCCTTTTCTTCTTTGGGGTATCAATACAGTATACCAGTGCAAGTTGCTGTGCATCAGGTTGTCTGACCACTCCCCAAGTATTCATGCGAGTGTTCACACTGATCTCAGCATCTTGTCATCTTGTCTTGGGTGCATGCAAACAGGATTCGTATACTGAGATGTATAAATGTTTGGTTGATTCTGTCCTATTTTAGGAGACTGTTACTTATTTCCAGTATTGAGACAGACTTCTTTCCATTTGCCACAATCTGGGTGTCTGGTCAACCAGGAAAAGTCCAGTCTTACGGCCAACCAGAGGATGGAGTACTTTGGTATGCTGATAGACACGGCAGCAGCGAGATGTTTTCTCTTGCAACCATTTTTTCATGAACCAGTACTACCGGCTCAACCATGGAAATGTCTTCTAGGACATCTCTTGTTGTTTGAGAAACGTTTGCCTCACAGGTGACCACACCAGGAATTACTTCAGTGGCACAAGCATCACTGGTCAGCAACCAGTAATTCCCTTCACCATCTAGTACTTCTGGAACAAGAGGTACAGGATGACCTGGACTGGTAGTTGGATGATGAGACATCCACCAGGGGAGCTCCACTTTACTTCAAACCTTTTGAAATGTTGCTGTTCACAGATGCATCCAAGGAGGGATGCACCTGTGGAATCGGATTGCCTTGGAAAACTGGTCAGTAGAAGAAAAGTGCCTGCATATTGCCATGCTGGAAATTCAAGCAGCATTTCTAGCTTTCCAACAGTTAATGAGTGACAACACTACCGTAGTGGTCTGCATCAACAAGATAGGAGGCACTGCTTCTGTTATTGTGTGTTGGTGAAGCAAGTGCACACTTGAGCATTCTATAATGCTGTAGGTCTGTCGGTGAGGTTCATTCCAGGCAAGAGGAATATATTAGCAGACATGCTCAGTTACCAGAAACATGTACTGTAGTAGGATTGCAATGGTCCCTGCATCCTCTAGTCAGTAGAAAGGCTTCTTGCTCCTAAGATTCATCGGCAATAGATCTGTTCACCACACAGCTGAACAAAAAGCTCCCAGAATTCTGCTCCCCAGTTTCAGATCTGCCTGTGGTGCTAGAAAGCACCTACCAACACCATTTCCTTCTTTCAGCCTGAATTGGCTAGTGATCACCAAGTTGTTGACCGTACCGAATCTCACGATACTCCCTGGTGTCTCCAAAGTAGCCACATGCTGAATGGTATCCATATCTGTTCATGGTCCTAGTTGATGTATAGAGAGAACTACCTTAATGATCAACTTCCTGTGTCAGCCCCATCTGTAGAGGTACAACCATTCTGTGGCATATCTGTTACTTCATGGTTGGTGACTATCCGACATATCCTCCAAACAAAATTCTTTTCACGAGGCATTCTGCATGAGTTATCTGGATATATGCAAAGATCCTCTTCAGCTCTCTACCCTGTAAAGTGGGCCATCTTCTGTGAATGTCATTGTAGAAGAGATTCTTTTCCAGTCATAGCCTCTGCAATTGATTGCTGACTTCCTCGTCGACTTTCATTGAGATAAGTCTCATGGTGAAAAGCTATTGCTCAGACTTATTCCACGTCTTCAGATTTTAGGGCATAATTTCCTCTTTGTGGGAATTGTCTATGATTGTGGACAGTCTTTCATCCCAAAGAACTCAAACCACCAGTGCGGGATGTCAGAGGGCGTCTTACAAACTTATGTGACAGGTGTCAAATAAGGACCTGACATTCAAAACTATCTTTCTTCTAGCCTTGGCCTTGGTCTTGGTGAAGTGTAAAGGCGATCTGCAAGGCATTGCTTATGTCACTTATCACTCAGAGTAATGGAAGGTCTCTTGTTACAGAGTTTTTAGCAAGAAAATCAGAATCCAGCCATTTACAACCCTAGCTCAAGTCCTTCTCTATCTCCTTCCAAAAGGAAGCGATCTGAGATCAGGGCAACTTATTTCTCTCCCCCATGAGGGTATTACAGCACTACCTGAAGAGCACTCAGGGGCTCAGATGGCAACATCAGAAACTCTCTCTCAACACTGGCAGGGTAAAGAAGATATCCAGGAATAGCTTCTTTCTTGCTTTGGGAAACCATCAGACGGGCATACCTTGCAACCAGCGGCGGAGCAGAAGGAACTTCACAAGCTTGTGCTCACTTATTTTGATGGATTTGGATCTATCCTAGTCTTCAGGAGGAATTTGTCAGTGATACAAGTTTTGAAGGCAAAGTTTGGTAATGCCAGACGACCTTCACTCCCCACTATTTGGTAATGCCAGACGACCTTTACTGCCCACTATTTTCAAGAGTATAACATTGACCACAGGTCTGCGGATAACTTTACCGTTAGTTCATTGGTTTCTGTTCAGTAGGTTTTGTAGTAACCCTATCTCTCTCACGTGATGTAAGGCATCTCGCTAAAGGTTGCAGTTGTGACCTAAGTTTAGGATAGGTAATAATGTCTGGCCTTTTCCTTTTTTCTTTCTCCTTTCTTGAGATACAACAGTCATAATGTAGGCTCTAGACTCTAGAGCCTTTCAATATGCGGCCCCGAACTATACAATAAGCTCCCACGAGACATCTGAATGATTGAAGATATTATGGCTTTCAAGAGGAAACTGAAGACTTTCTTATTCTGTGAGTCCTTTGACAGTGACGATTTAACAATAAATGAGCAATACGTGATATGAAATGGTGAATTCTCTGAACGAACAAAATAAAATGAAAGTGGAGGACCTGTAGAGAGTAGGGTTCCCCTACTCTATAGGACCAGAAAAACAGCCGTCAAAATTAAAGTAGAGTGACCACCACTTGCCAGTTACTACCACCAACTCTTTATTTAATTTTAACTGTCGTTTCAGGCTTTGATGAAATCATGCCCTAATTTAAGGACTCAGGTTTATATAGCTAGAAAAAAAAGAAAATTAATTCAAGAATTTGAGATTTATTTACATTACATAACATGCAATATTGTGCAATACAGTGATGTTTTATTCAAAGTTTTCTAAATAATGCAGTATCATAGGTTTGTTAAAGGACGGGATTTGTATGGATAAAGGTGGCCTCCCTATTTATTTGTATATTTTCTTATTTCCTTTCTTCACTGGGCTATTTTTCTTTGTTGGAGCCCTTGTGCCCATAGCATCCTGCTTTTCCAACTAGGGTAGTGGTTTAGCTAGTATATATATATATATAAGAAACTTTATATAGTATATGTATTTTGTATTTATACAATTTATATATATATATATATATATATATATATATATATATATATATATATATATATATATATACATACAGTATATATATATATATATATATATATATATATATATATATATATATATATATATATATATATATATATATATATATACATACACATATAAGTGTGTGTATATAATGTACTGTTTGCTTGTGTATATATGTGCGCAGATGTGGTTGGCAATTGCCACCAAAAAAAGCCACAAAAAGCCTCATTGAAAGTTTCATATCTTGAACTTATTCATACCACCTCAGGTTTTATGGGCATAACTACGTGAAAATCACTAGAATTTATTTTTTGTCCATATAATGAAGTTCTATAGGCTGAATATAATCAGGGTTTTTACTTATTTTTAAAAGTTACATCTCAGTATAATCCCCAAAATAAATTAGCAAATATATTGATGTAGAGGCTACTGAGCTCTTCAGGACATTTTCTTTTTCCCGTTGGGGAGTAAAGGCGTAAACTCTTTATACATACTTTATGGTTTAAAAAAGTTAGTTCACATTATCAAAGCTTTACGATCGACACCAATACCCAAAGGAATCTATTCCCCCTCCGTTTTTCTCTCTTTATGAAATGAAGAAGTACAATAGAGATCAGATTTTTAGACCGAAAAGTTCTTGCAGCTCTTCTCGTCTTTTCCATTGTCCCTGGTAGTTACGACCTCGAATTAAATCTTGATTACTCGCCCGACCTGTTTACCGCTTGTTTTAAGAGTTGCGGTAACATAAAGAGCTTCAAATGTCTTTTGGGGGTGTTAATAGTGATTTTGCTTATATAGATATATATATATATATATATATATATATATATATATATATATATATATATATATATATACTATATATATATATATATATATATATATATATATATATATATATATATATATATATATATATATATATATATTTATAGATGTGTATATAGGCCTATATATATATATATATATATATATATATATATATATACATACACATATATACATATATATATATATATATATATATATATATATATATATATATATATATATATATATATATATATATATATGTATATATATATATACATACACATATATACATATATATACATATACTGTATATTCATACAAGCATATATACAGTGTATATATATATATATATATATATATATATTATACTGTATATATAAGTATATATATATATATATATATATATATATATATATATATATATATATTTATAGATGTGTATATAGGCCTATATATATATATATATATATATATATATATATATATATATATATATATATATATATATATATGTGTGTGTGTGTGTTAATATATATACACATACATATATATATATATATATATATATATATATATATATATATATATATATATATATATATATATATATATATATATATATATTATTTTTAATAGAAATAAAAAGTTCTTGCCTCGTCCGTCCTTTTCACACTTGAACTTGTGAACCAAACATGAGCGAAACTTACAGAAAACTTCCAAAGGCTCAAAACCTCCAGAGGGAGATTGTCATTAGCTTGTCGACCCTTCTTGTTCTCACTATGCTACTCATTTTTGTGTTGTTCTACCCTGCCCTTTTGCTATATCTTTTAATCCATAGAGTAAGTACTTTCTCCCCTTTCCTTTCTCCCTTTTCCCTTTGTTTCATAGAGCAAGTACTTTATCATCTACCTTTTTTTGGACGTTGATTCTATAGAGCAAATACTTTCTCAGCTTACGTCTTTCATTTTTCCATTATTTCATGGATAAATTTTTTTTTTCTCATCATAACTATCCCTTTACTTTTCTTATTTCATAGAGCAAATACTTTCTCATCTTACCTCTGTCCTTTCTTACCTGACCTGAGCAAGTTCTTTCTCATCTTACGTCTCCCTTCTCCCCTTTATCTCTTAGAGCAAGTACTTACTTATCTCCCTTATCTCATATAGCAAGTACTTACTTATCTTACTTTTCTCATTTCTTTCCTTATCTCATAGAGCTAGTTCTTGCTCATCTTACGTATCCCTTCTCCTTATCTCATAGAGCTAGTTCTTGCTCATCTTAAGTGTCCCTTCTCCCCCTTATCTCATCGAGCGAGTACTTACCCATCTTTTCTCCTTTCCTTATTTCATAGAGCTAGTTTTTGCTCATCTTACATCTCCCCCTCCTCCCCCTTATCTGAATGAACGAGTACTTACTTATCTTACTTCTCTCCTTTCTTCGCTTATTTCATAGAGCTAGTTCTTGCTCATCTTACATCCCTCTCCTCCCCCTTATCTCATAGAATAAGTACTTACTTATGTTACTTCTCTTTTTTTCCTTATATCATAGACCTAGTTCTTGCTCATCTTACTTGCTCATTTTACGTCTCTGTTCTCCCCCTTATCTCATAGAACAATGACTTTATCATGTTACTTCTCTCCTTTTTTCCCTTATTCAATAGAGATTCTTTCTTATCTTACCTCTCTCCTTTCTTCCTTTATTTCAAAGATCCTGTTCTTGCTCATCTTACGTCTCCCTTCTCCTCCTTATCTCATAGAGCGAGTACTTACTCTCCTTACTTCTCTCTTTTCTTCGCTCATTTCATAGAGCAAGTTCTTGCTTATCTTATATGTCCCTTCTCCTCCATATCTCATAGAACAAGTACTTACTTATCTTACTTTTTTCTATTCCTTATCTCCTAGATCTAGTTCTAGCTCATCTTACGTCTCCCTTCTCCCCCTTATAGCCTAAGAGTAAATACTTACTTATCTTACTTTCCTTCCTTTCCTTATCTCATAGAACTAGTTCTTGTTCATCTTATGTCTCCCTTCTCCCCCTTATCTCATAGAGCAAGTACTTACTTATCTTCTCTCTTTTCTTCCCTAATCTCATAGAGCTAGATCTTGCTCATCTTACGTGTCCCTTCTCCCTTTATCTTATAGAACAAATACTTATCTTATTTCAGTCCTTTCTTTCCTTGTCTCTTAGAGCTAGTTCTTGCTTATCTTACATCTCCCTTCTCACCCTTATCTCATTGAGCAAATATTTACTTATCTTACTTCTTTCTTTTCTTTCCTTGTCTCATAGAGCTAGTTCCTGCTCATCTTATGTCTCCCTTCTCCCCCTTATTTCATAGAGCAAGTACTTACTTATCTTCTCTACCTTCTTTCCTAATCTCATAGAGCTAGATCTTGCTCATCTTACGTGTCCCTTCTCCTCCTTATCTCATAAAGCAAGTACTTACTCGTTTTACTTTTTTCCTTTCTTTCCTTATCTCATAGAGGTAGATCTTGCTCATCTTACGTCTCCCTTCTCCCCCTTATCTCATAGAGCTAGTACTTATCTTACTTCTCTCCTTTCTTTTCTTATCTCGTAGAGCTAGGTTTAGCTCATCTTACGTCTCTCTTCTCCTGATCTCATAGAACAAGTACTTACTCATCTTAATTTTCTCCTTTCTTTCCTCATCTCGTAGAGATAGATCTTGCTCATCTTACTTTTCCCTTCTCCTCCTTATCTCATAAAACAAGTACTTACTCATTTTACTTTTCTCCTTTCTTTCCTTATCTCATAGAGCAAGTTCTTGCTTATCTTACGTCTCCCTTCTCCTAATCTCATAGAACAAGTACTTACTCATCTTAATTTTCTCCTTTCTTTCCTTATCTCATAGAGCAAGTTCTTGCTCATCTTACGTCTCTCTTCTCCTTATCTCATAGAACAAGTACTTACTCATCTTAATTTTCTCCTTTCTTTCCTTACCTCGTAGAGATAGATCTTGCTCATCTTACGTATCCCTTCTCCTCCTTATCTCATAGAGCAAGTACTTACTCTCCTTACTTCTCTCTTTTCTTCGCTCATTTCATAGAGCAAGTTCTTGCTCACCTTACGTGTCCCTTCTACCCTTATCTCATAGAGCAAGTACTTTCTTATCTTACTTTTTCCTTTCTTTTCTTATCTCATAGAGCTAGTTCTTTCTCATCTAATGTCTCCCTTTCCCCCTTATCTCATAGAGCAATTACTTTCTCATCTTACCTCTCCCGTTTCTTCCCTTATTTCATAGAGCAAGTTCTTGCTCTTCTTACGTGTCCATTCTCCTCCATATCTCATAGAACAAGTACTTACTCTTCTTACTTCTTTCCTTTTTTCCTTATCTCATAGAGCTAGTTGTTGCTCATCTTACGTCTCCCTTTTCCTTCTTATATCATAGAGCAAATACTTACTTATCTTACTTCTCTCATTATCTCATAGAGCTAGTTCTTGTTCATCTTATGTCTCCCTTCTTCCCGTTATCTTATAGAGCAATTACTTATTCATCTTCTCTCCCTTCCTTGCTAATCTCATAGAGCTAGTTCTTGCTTATCTTACGTGTCCCTTTCCCCCTTACCTCATAGAGTAAATACTTACTTATCTCACTTCTTTCCTTTGTTTCCTCATCTCATAGAGTTAGTTCCTGCTTATGTTATGTCTCCCTTCTCCCCCTTATCTCATAGAGCAAGTATTTACTCATCTTCTCTCATTTCTTTCCTAATCTCATAGAGCTAGATCTTGCTTATCTTACGTGACCATTCTCCCCCTTATCTCCTAGAGAGTACTTACTTATCTTACTTTTCTCCTTTGTTTCCTTATCTCTTAGAGCTTGCTCCTGCTCATCTTACGTCTGCCTTCTCCCCCTTATCTCACAGAGCAAGTACTTTCTCATCTTACTTTTCCTTTTTTTCTTATCTCATAGAGCTAGTTCATGCTCATCTTACATCTGCCTTCTCCCCCTTATCTCACAGAGCAAGTACTTACTCATCCTACTTCTCTCTTTTTCCCTTATCTCAGAGAGCTAGTTCCTGCTCATCGTACGTCTCCCTTTCCCCCTTATCTCATAAAGTAAGTACTTACCTATTTTCTCATCTTTCTTTTCTTATCTCCCAGAGCTAGTTTTTGCTCATCTTAAGTGTCCCTTTTCCTTATCTCATAGAACAAGTAGTTACTCATCTTACTTCTCTCCTTACTTTTCTTATCTCATAGAGCTTTTTTTTATTCATCTCACACTCCCTTTTCCTCATTACATCATAGAACAAGTACTCCTCTCATTTCTTTCCATATCTCATAGATCTAGTTCTCCCACATCTTACGTCTCCCTTCTCTTTATCTCATAGAACAAGTACTTACTCATCTTACTTTTCTCCTTTCTTTTCTTATCTCATAGAGTACTTTTTTGCTCATCTTACATATCCCTTCTCCTCCTTATCTCATAGAATAAGTAATTACTCATCTTATAGCTCTCCTTTCTTCCCTTTTTTGAAAGAGCAAATTCTAGCTCATCTTACGTCTCCCTACTCCTCCTTATCTCATTGAGTAAGTACTTACTCATTTTCTTTTTCTCCTTTCTTTCCTTATCACATAGAGCTAGTTCTTGCTCACCTTACGTCTCCCTTCTCCCCCTTATCTCATAGAGCAAGTACTTTCTCATCTTAATTTTCTCCTTTCTTCCCTTATTTCTTAGATTAAGTTCTTGTTCATCTTACGTCTCCCTCCTCCCCCTTATCTCATAAAACAAGTACTCACTCATGTTACTTCTTTCCTTTCTTTCCTTATCTCTTAGAGCTAGTTCTTGCTAATCTCAAGTCTCCCTACTCCTCCTTATCTCATATAGCAAGTACTTACTTATCTTAACTTCTCTCCTTTCTTCCCTTATTTCATAGAGCAATTTTTTGCTCATCTTACGTCTCTCTTCTCCCCCTTATCTCATAGAGCAGGTAATTACTCATCCTACTTTTCTCCTTTCCTTCCTTATCTTAATGAGGTAGTTCTTGCTCATCTTACGTCTCCCTTGTTCTCCTTATCTCATAGAGAAAATACTTACTTATCTTACTTTTCTACTTTCTTGTCTTATTTCAAAGAGCAAGTTCCTGCTCATCTTACATCTCCCCTTATCTCATAGAACAAATACTTATCTTACTTCTCTCCTTATCTCATAGAGCTAGTTCTTGCCCATATTACGTCTCCCTTCTCCTTATCTCATAGAGCAAGTACTTACTTATCTTACTTCTCTCCTTTCTTCCCTTATTTCATAGGGCAAATTCTTGCTCATCCTACGTCTCTCTTCTCCCCCTTATCTCATAGAGCAAGTACTTACACATTTTACTTTTCCCCTTTCTTTCCTTATCTCATAGATCAAGTTCTCTCTCATCTTACTTCTCCCTTCTCCCCCTTATCTCATAGAGCAAATATTTATTTATCTTTTCTCCTCGTATTTCAAAGAGCAAGTTCTTGCTCATCTTAAGTCTCCCTTCTCCTCCTTATCTCATAGAGCAAGTTCTTACTTATTTTACTTCTCTTCTTTCTTTCCTTACCTCATAGAGCTAGGTCTTGCTCATTTTACGTCCCCCTTCTCCCACTTATCTCATAGAACATGTACATACTCATATTAATTCTTTCTTTTTTTCCTTATCTCAAAGAGCTAGTTCTTGCTCATCTTATGCTCCTCTCTCCCCCTTCTCTCATAGAACAGGTGCTTACCCATCTTACTTTTCTCATTTCTTGCCTTATCTCATAAAGCAAGATCTTGTTCACCTTATGTTTCTTTTCTCCTCCTTATCTCATAGAGTATGTACTTACTTATCTTACGTATCTCCTTTCTTTCCTTATCCTATAGATCTAGTTCTTGCTCATCTTATGCTCTCTTCTCCCCTTTCTCTCATAGAGCAAGTACTTACTCATCTTATTTTTCTTTTTTCTTTCCTTATCTCATAGAGCTAGTTCTTGCTCAGCTTACGTCTCCCTTCTCCCCCTTATCTCATAGAGCAAGTGCTTACTTATCTTACTTCTTTCCAATCTTTCCATATGTCGTAGATCTAACTCTTGCTCTTCTTAGGTCTACATTTTCCTCCCTATCTCATAGAACAAATACTTAGTTTTCTTACTTCTCTCCTTTCTTTCCTTATCTCATAGATCTAGTTCTTGCTCATCTTACGTCTCCCTTTTCCCCCTTATCTCATAGAACAAGTACTTACTCATTTTACTTCTCTCTTCTTTTTCCCATATTTTATAGATACTTTCTCATCTTACCGCTTCCCTTTCTTCCCTTATTTCAAAGAACAAGTTCTTGCTCATCTTACGTCTCCCTTCTCCTCCTTATCTCATAGAACAAGTACTTACTCATCTTACCTTTCTCTTTTCTCACCTTATTCAACTGAAGTACCCTCTCATTTGCCCTCCCTACTTTCTTCCCAAAACCCCCAAATCTTGCACCATTTCCACATCTGACTTAACCTTCTCCAGGTGACCAAATCTTCTCAGAACATGGATATGCCTTTTGAACTAAGCTAATTTATTTACTATATTTACATTCCTAAATAGCGTACAATAATGAGGGTAGGAAAATTTCCTAATTTGTATGATCGCTGTAATTGTGTATCAGGAATTTATTTTATTGAAGTAGGAGTTGTGGTCGTATGATCTTGATTCTCAGGTTAAATTATGATTATTTCCATTATTTTATGTTATTATGGGGAAGTAATTCTACCTTAATGTTTATGGAGAAATGTATACATATTAATTTGCTTCCCAATCTTTAACGCCCTGCTTTTTTGTGGGATTTAGAATTATTGTTATTATTATTGGTGTTGTTGTTGTTGTTGTTATCATTTTTTATACTTCCAGGCGCTGATGGTTTTATGAATCCGGGCATTTCTCAAATCCTTCTGTGACAATGAACAATCAAATTAAGGTAGGTAAGTTATCAACTACTTTGCTTAATTCATTAATGAGGATAAACATGGTATAGCAACAGACGTCCTTTGAAATGAGTAAAGATGAGTTAGTACCTGGTTCATGTCCATGAAGTATAGAACCAGCTGTTTGTTTATTGAGTAAAATATACAATCGCAATAGATTTTTATTTGAAATAATTATAGTTGTCATAAATTTCATAAAAAAAAATTGCTAAATGCAACCTGATTATTATGCATTTGTTTTCCAATTTGAGGTCAAATTCACCCTGATTATAATCATTCTTTTTTCGCAATTTAAGGTCAAATTCAACTTTATTATAAGTTTGTTTTCCAATTTGAGTTTAAATTCAACCAGATTATCATAAATTTGTTTTCCAAATTGAGCTCAAATTCAACCTGATTATCATAATTTTTTTCCCTTTTTGGGGTCAAATTCAACCTGATTATCAAAAAATTTGTTTTCCAGTTTGAGGTAAAATTCAACTTGATTCTCTTAATTTTTTTTTTTTCAATTTGAGGTCAAATTCAATCGGATTATCATAAATTTGCTTCCAATTTGAGGGCAAATTTAACCTGTTTGTCATAAATTTGTTTTCCAAATTTGAGGCCAAATTCAACCTGATTATCATATCTTTGCTTTTCAATTTGAGGTCAAATTTAACCTTATCATAAATTTGTTTTCCAATTTGAGGTCAAATTTAACCTGATTATCATAAATTTGTTATCTAGTTTGAGGTCAAATTTAACCTGATTATCATAATTCTTTTTCCAATTTGAGGTCTAATTTAACCTGACTATCATAAAAAAAATTGAATTTAAGGTCAAATCTAACCTGATTATCATAAATTTGCTTTCCAATTTTATGTAAAGATTCAACCAGATTATTATAATTTTGTGTTCCAATTTGAGGTAAAATTGAACTCAACGTAAATCTGTTTTCCAATTTGAGGTAAAATTTAACTTGATCCTCGTAAATCTGTTTTCCAATTTGAGCTTGAATTCAACTTTTTCATAAATTGGTTTAGCAATTTGAGCTCAAATTCAACCTGAATATTGTGAATTTGTTTTCATGTTAGAGATCAAATTCAACCTGATTATCATTTCGAAAACTTTTCCTTTAAAGTGGTTGGAAGAGTAGAACGTTTGGAAATAGTTGAAGATATCTGAAATTAAGTAACTGTTGACGACTCCAAGTACAAATGACAGGTTTGATGAAACAATATTCAGAAAGGGACATTCAGGGCCACTTTGATATGCCGCTAAACTCTATGAAGTCACCGGTTTAGAAAAATAGCAAAGTAGTCCGGTAACATCATTGCATTTTGAATCGTGATGTTTGAGGAACGATCTCTCAAGATTAAATATAACCAAGATATCCACTTAATTTTTTTTTATAATATGAGAGATCGTTCCTCAAATAGACGATCAACCTCAGGGAAAATGTGAAATACCTTGCATATACTTATAATTTATAACTAAGTATTGGGCAGCAGAACTGTTGAAGAAACAGTTGAACTGATGAACTGTATAGTTATTTCAGGAAGTACAATAATTCAGGTCAAAACAAGTTAAGTTTGAGTTGAATTTATTTTATTATAAAGTAACAAATTAAATATACGTGTTGGATACACGTAATAGAATATATATATATATATATATATATATATATATATATATATATATATATATATATATATATATATATATATATATGTATATATGTATATTACTTTATAGACATTTAACATCAATATTGTACTTCTAGAAAGGAGACGTATTACAACAATCTTTATACTTTCCACCTTGTATCTCCAGTTAACTCTTTAAATCTCTTCTCTATATCATTGCACATACCCTGCTCCTTTCTTGTTTATTTTCGGTGACTCACTTCTGTTTTCATAGTGTCGTCACCCATAGTATATTAACTCCTATATGTCCATATGAATCAACCACTTCCACTTTTCCTTCTTCTATACTGACATACGTTACTCCATCTTTCAATTTTCCATTTACCATTACCTTACTCTTTCCTACATGTGTTCTCAAAATTCTCCTTTTGCAAACATTTCTAAACCTTTCACTGACCCCAATTAAAGTATCTTCTATAAATATCAACCTTTTATCACCCCATTTACCGTTCATTTTCTTATTCAACTATCACATGAAACTAGGCACCCTCCTACCGGTTAACACAAGCTTTACTTTCTTCATAAAATCTTTCATCAACTGATCTTACGTATCATGCATTCGCAATAGCCTCTTCATTGACTCTCTGTTTATTCTATTTGAGGCTTTATGTAAGTCCATGTATGCCACATATCCCTTTATTTCCTCTTTCGAAGTACACATGTTTCATAGCAAACGTCAGAAGTTCAAACTTGCCGCGAATGTTTATATGTTGAAGAGGCTGGTATACGTCTCTCTTCATAGTTTATATATGACATCTATTTTAACGATGTTATGGATCTCAAGATGTTATATATTCATTAGTTGTTGCTTTTTATGTAATTTATTTGTTTCCTTATTTCATTTACTCACTATGCTATTTATTCTTGTTGGAGCCCTAGGTATTATAAAATTCTGCTTTTCCAGCTAGGATTGTAGCTTGGGTAAAAATGATAACCATATATGCCACTTATAGATTTTTTTCCTTTACTGTCAGACTTCTCTCCCGAATTTCTCATTACAAGCAATTGATGAATGCTTGCTCTTTGTTATCTAAGCCCACCATTTTCTCCTGTTATCAGTCCTTCATTTGTTTTACTTTCCTATTATACTATACTAAGTAATAATATATTCCTATACATAAATGTAAAATCCACAGGAAACAGGAAAGTGAATTTCCTGGTACCACGCTCCTTTGTGTACGTAATACATGAAAGCGCTTGGTACCTGGTCTTTCACTTTCCTGTTTCCTGTGGATTTTACACTTAAGTATTTGTTACGTGCAGTTTTGTGACATAAGTAATATTCCTATATATCTTGCAGTCGTCGTTATCACATTCCGTTCTGCAATAGAACAATCATTCTCCTCATGTATTCTTTCGAGGCCATTCATGCATCCACACTTCCCTAAAAGACCTTGCTAACCACTATCACCAATGTAGTGTATATCAAATTACTTGTTATCCTACCAACTAATTGTGTATTCTTTTTATTCTGCGCTCATAACTCCCTTCAGTCATTTCTAAATGTGTTTAAAAACAATTGTAATTTGTTAATTATAACTCTGCTTCCTTTCTGGTTCTGTTTTATGCTTCGTTTACCTCGTCCACCCATATATATATATATATATATATATATATATATATATATATATATATATATATATATATATATGTGTGTGTGTGTGTGTGTGTGTGTATATATATATCCATATATATATATATATATATATATATATATATATATATATATATATATATATATATATATATATATATATATATATAACACATGGATTTAGTTTCTCTAGTTTTATTTTATTATTAAAAATGGTTTGGATCAAAGATTGCAAAATAACCATACACATGGTATATAATCTGTACGTGTTACCTGTCATGCTATTTGTTGCATATACGCATTCGTTCATTTACGTTTTTGTGTATTGCGTACGCATACGCCCGATACAATAAATACATGAACGGAAGCTAGAAATGCGTTCCGTGGATGGCTTTCATAGCGAGACCGAAATCATGGACGCACGGGTGGTCAACAACAAAGTTTTTTGTTCGGTCAAACAAACCCAGGACTAAGTCAGCTATTGCACCACTATTTTTGTATCGTGCTATTGAGATTTTGTGATATGTACTATACAGTATATATATATATATATATATATATATATATATATATATATATATATATATATATATATATATATATATATATATATATATATGTATACATATACACACATATTTGTGTGCATATTCACTAGTTTATGCTAACAGTTTTATGGCATATACTCTATATATACTGTATGTATATATATATATATATATATATATATATATATATATATATATATATATATATGTGTGTGTGTGTGTGTGTGTGTGTGTGTGTGTGTGTGTGTGTGTGTGTGTGTGTGTGTGTGTGTGTGTGTGTGTGTATTCATTGATAAGTAATCGTTCCAGAAGGTATAACTGACCGGCTACGTTTTTCCTTTATTTGTTAATTCATGATTATAGAGGTGGATCTAGAGAAAGACAAGACAACAGTCGCTGCTACTTCTATTCATTTGCTGATGAACCCAAATAGGCTTTCACATAGTTTGGCTTGTGGTGGGCTGTTGGTAACATCCATCCATGGTGATCGTTAGACTGTGGATCGAGTCCCGCTCAAACTCGTTAGTTCCTTCGGTTGCTGGAACCTCATCATCCTTGTGAGCTTTAGATGGGGGCTTTTGGGGACCCTATAGGTTTATCTGGTGAGTCATCAGCAGCCATTGCGTGGCCCTTCTCTGCCCTAGCTTGGTTGGGGAGGGAGCTTGGGCGCTAATCATATGTATATATGGTCAGTCTCTAGGGCATCGTTCTGCTTGATAAAGAAATGCCACTGTCCCTTGCCTCTGCCATTCATGAGCGGCTTATAAAACTTTTAAAACTTCTTCAGGTGCTTTGTACACTCACAAGAAACCTATAAGCAATTGGTTGACCCCTTGGCATTCATGATTAAAGTGGTGGGTGTAGATTCCAGAGTAAGACAAGACTGCAGTTATTTCCACTTTTGTTCATTTACTAATAATCCAAAATCGTAAAATTTCCATATATTCAGCTGTTTTATACACCCAAAAAAAAAGCTTATTCAAAATTTGTTGGCCTCTAGGTGTATTCACGTATTGATATCATTTTAAATCTATTCTCTTGGTTTGTGGGTAAGGTCTTTCCTTGTAAACTTATCTAGTTAGTCCTTTCTCGGTCTTTTCAGCATATCTTACTATAGTCCTTATTATTCAGGCAATTCCTTTAATCGAATCGTCGAAATCAAACATCAAAATCAGATTTAATTTTTCCATGGATGTTAGCCTTGTCGCCTCATTTTGCAACTCGCTTCCAATAAATTTACCCTTAAAATATATTTCACAAATACTTGAAAGACAATTACCTCTAGTCTTCATACAAACCTGATATTAAAGGCTTAAAGATTGCAAGGGACAGTGACATTGCCCCATCAAGCAGGACAATGCCTTAGAGACAGACTATATATACTTATGATCAGCGCCCAAGGCCCTCTCCACACAAGCTAGGACCAAGGAGGGCCAGGCAATGACTGCTGATGACTCAGCAAATAGACATATAGGCTCCCTCAAACCCGCCCCCCAATCCTTAGCTCACAAGGATGGTGAGGTTGCAGCGACTTAAGGAACTAACGAGTTTGAGCGGGACTCGAACCCCAATCTGGCGTTCACCAGTCAAGTACGTTACCACATAGGCTACCACAACCCTATAGAGTCTGACCACCTCTTCTTAAAAGAAAATAAACAGTTTTAAAGATCCTGCTGTCTTGCCAGGTCGCCTGTCATCCCATCCACATCCTTTACTGATTCCTGTAGGAATTGGTAACTTCCTTTGTTTCTTCAGCTGTACTTTGTTCAATCTTTTTGGCCACCATTTATCCTCCCATTAGTTTTCTTGCTAAAATTTAGCCCTGAATCGCTACCTTTAACCCTTTTTACCAGTCTTTGCAGGTTCCCCTCATTATCACTCTGTGATACTGTAATATATGCAAACATCAACCATTCCACATTCAATTACCTACAATTTTTCTTTGTCTAAACAATCCTGCAACTTCAATTTTTTTTTTTAAGGAAGTAAAATGTATATAGTTCTGAGACGTACATTTATACCAAACTAGTCACTTCCATCAATATATTTTAACACTAGAAATTTCTAGTAACACAAATAAATTAACTTCATTCATAATCAGCATCATCTGTATTATATTTCTCTCAGTTTTATTATAAACCTTTTAGTTCCATGTATATTACGAGATTTCTGATTCTTCTCTAAATTCTTTAGTTGTTGTTCATAATAGAAAAACATATGTAAATCGTTTCCATAGTCTAAAGCTACTTTGCTCTTTCCCCATTAATCTTTCTGAGACTTGTCTTACATTTTCAATCAAAATCCTAGCCGTACACTTTTCCAGTGGTGCTTTGTGATGTTATATCCCCCATAATTCTAAAATTATCCTCACAAATTCTTCCATGAGTCATGGTATGGCAATGAAACAATCTCCAATAGTTTTTGTAGATTTGAGAACAAAGTCCTCAGAAGGATATTGTTAGGTAAATGGCCGGACAGGGTTAGAAATGAAACTATAAGAGAGATTACTCGAGTGCCATACGTGGATGAGATCATGGTGAGGGGTAGATGGAGATGGTTTGGGCATGCTCTTCGCACTCCCCAAGAGAGATTAGTTGGCCAAACGTTCCACTGTGTTCCACAAGGCACTAGAAGAGTTGGAAGACCTAGACCTACTTGACAGGACCATGAAGCAAGAAGTGTGTGACGAGCCGAGAGAGGGTTGTGAACTCAAAGGCAGGATGCAATCAACTGAACACTCTCCTTTATATACAAAACCTCAAGGCAACAGGAAAATACATGTTCGAGAAAATGACAATGTTACATAGGCGACACGCCAACATGTCTATTCTGGTTCTTTTTAGTGTGAGGGAAGAGCGCAGATACAAGCATAATATATACAAAATAATTTATGTACGATCGTGTGACACACGGTTGGTACAAGTGGGAGATGATGAATAAACAAGTATTGAATTAAAAGCTCAAGATAGAGACGACTGGCGAAATCTAACCGAGCCCCTCTGCGTAAATATGCGCAGTAGGAGATAATGATGATGATTAAAAAAAAAACAATTTGTTTGAAAGCATTCTCTCAGTCATACCATGATCTGCTACTTGATTATAGTCACTTGGACTCTCATCCTTACAGCCCCAGTTGTCACCCCCTTAAACGTTCTCAGTTTTCAATAATTTTTCCTTTCTGTATGAATAAGATATGCTCCTCTTTTATCCCCTGTAAGTCAGATATGCTCCTCTTTTACGCCTTTTAAATGAGATATGCTTCTCTTTTATCCCCTTCAAATCAGATATGCGCCTATTTTATCTCCTTTAAATCTGATATGCTCCTTTTATCCCCTTTAAACCAGATATGCTCCTTTTTTTATCCCATATAAATCAGATTTGCACCTCTTTTATCCCCCTTAAATCAGATATGCTCCTTTTTATCCCCTTTAAATCAAAGATGCTCCTCTTTTAACCCCCTAATAATCAGATATGGTCCTCTTTTGTACCCCTTTAAATCACGTATGCTCCTCTTTTATCCCCTTTGAATCAGATATACTCCTCTTTTTTCCCTTTTAAATCAGATATATCCCCCATTTATCCCCTTAATTCAGCTGTGTAAAATAGTCTATTGACTTGAGTTGTAGCAATTTACAGAATAAATGAAGCAATGAAGGCAGTAATGAGCCATAAGTTTGGACATTGTTGTCACAGACTTCAAACTTGGTTCATAACTGAGTGTATGAAAATCCACACCAATAGATACATGTCAAGGTCAAGGTCGAACAAAAGGTCGAGAAATAAGCTGTCGCGGCGGGGGTTTGCGCTCTACTGAGTGCCACTCTAGTTGCAATTTCGAACGTTTTCTCGAATTTCATCTCTAGGTATGATGAGCAAGAAAGCATATAAACAAGGCAAGGTAGATCAGAGAAACCATTAAACATTACCGTCACATGTCCACGGATAATGAGACATCGGAACATGGTTTTTTTTTTTCACTTTATTATAAAAAAGATTCGTGAATACACTTCACACAGCCCGATACTCTTCAGACGAGTACCTTCTTGTTCTTGTGATCTTTCGATTGGTACTACCACTCCTTCTGAGCAAATCATACATTGTTGTTCTGTCAATACGGTGAATTGTTAGTTTTGTGAAAATCTTCACTGTGATGGAAATATACTCTCACCATTAGGCTTACAACACGTCACCTATCAGGCTTAACACACATCACTTATAACTGGGTTCAGTGATCGCGCACAACAATTTATGACATTTATAGTACTCTTAAAAAGATAATTAATCTCACTATATAAAAACACATACTTCTACATATTTTTTATACAAGGCTTAGGACAGTACTTTTATCGGAAGTAATGACATAATGCGCTGAATATCCTATAAGCTATCGAAAATTATTAATATGCTTGCTGTCACTAAAGGTTTTGCATGGGAATTATTACTTTTAGAAAATTATATTTATAAGTATTCAGTTTTCCTATTGTAGTTTCCCACCGGTTTTAGTTGTTAGAGTAACGATACAAAATCTGTAAAATATGTTTCAATACTAATCAAGCACCATGTACTATTGTGGGATTTCTATGGAAATATCAAGAAAATTCTTGAATGACAGTAAGAGCAGATACCGTTTACCCAAGAATTGAACAGTGCCATATACGTAAATTAACCCAAGTTTTCTTGCCTTTATGTTTTGTCAGAATTGTTTGAAATCTTCAATTACCTTGCAGTTGTCGCAACATTTATTTTCTATGTCTTGCAGTTCGTATTATACCAGTTTCCGTTTAGATTTACCCTAATATCTTTACATTGACTGTTCTTAATAATTTCCGCACTTAAATTAAGGTATTAGTATTACCATCTCACAAGACGATACGAGAACCCAGTACTTTATTTATTTCAGTCCGAGTGAGAAGGGATTAAGGTAAAAATGTTAAGTTTTTACTTCATAAAAAATTATACCTGAATTGTAACTTATCTCGCCTTAAGATTTCTTTTTTTCTCTCTCCAGGTAAGTTTTGGATAAAGGAACTGAGATCCAAGCCCAAATCCAGATCCCCTGTGGGGTAAGTACATGTCAAAAGTTCATTGGTGTTTGTTGAATATTTTATTGGCAATGGATTTTATTACATATGTGTGGAAGAATAGGTAAACAGATCACATTAGGGAATAATTTTCATAAAGGTTATGATTCAGTGATGTTTTGGTGTAGGTTGTAAAGGGAGTAATTTTGTTATATATGTGTGGAAGAATCGGTAACCAGATCTTAGCAGGGAAGAATTTTCATTGAAGTTTTAATGTACGTAGGTTGTATAGGCAACAATTTGATTAGGTATGGGGAAAATAGATAAACAGATCACCTTAGCATCGAAGAATTTTCATAAAGGTCATGATTCAGTCATGTTTTGATGTAGGTTGCATAGGCAATAATTTTATATAGAGGCAATGATTTAATAGTTATGTGTGAACAGTATCGATTAGAAGTGTTACCTCAGTGGTGAAGAGTTATTCTAAAAGATCGTGATTAGGATTTGCCTGTAATAATAGAAGTTTAGTTATTATATTATAGCTATTCCACTGAGCTTTAGCGATAAGTCTTATTAAGCAGTCGACAGCTTACAGTACATCAGTATGGGCTAGCAATGTCTGTGAATGATGAAAATATTAATGACATTATACCGTCTTGTTTCAAGCTAGTTAGTTATTTACATTTTAGTTAAAATTTTGTATCATAATAATATTGAGAGTTACCTCTTGGTGACATGTAGAAGTTACACGGAATTTTATTTTCAAATAGAGTATAATACAGTACTGTAGTTTGTTGTACGGTACCATTTTACTTGCAAGACCCCCTTCGTTGTCTTTTTCATAGTAATTTTTCCACTTTGTTTTTATTTACACTTATATTGATGCGTCACGTAAATTGTATGGTTTGCTATATGAATATTTTTTCGGTCCACATGATTTATTTTCATCGTGGGTGACCATGGTTGTTGCAACTATAGTTTTCAGTAAGCAGTTAATCAATCAGTAATCATCTCTTTATGGGTAACAAGACAAACTTGATTTTCGGTCTTACCTGAAATCATGTAGTACATACTCTTAGGGTTTTCAACTTTTTGAGTGTACTGTATATTTCTACCTATAGAAATGAGAATATTTTCCCATATGGTAGATTATTTCCCAGGAGAATCTGGGTTTCCTTATTGGACAATGGGCCCTCTATTTAATTATAAAAATAATGATCTCATTTTCGGCTCCTTTGATTGATAGTGTGCATTCATAATATTGCTGCCTCCAATTTTATAGACTATTTCTTGTGTTCTGGTTTTTACAATTGTTAATTTTTTAAAGCTGTTTATCTTTTCCAAACCAGTACTTCGTAACTATTTTTCTTTCAGATATAATGTTAGTTATTAATCTTATTGAAATTTCAGCTTTCTAAATGTTTATAAACTTTTTATAAAATGACAGTTTTGTGTGTTCGATTCACACGATTCAACAAAATTACGTGTTTAAAACTTTGAATTCTTGTCTGGTCAAGTTTTTGTCAACAGCAGTTAGCCATATATGTTTTCAAATTAATGTTAGTAAGATCCTAATAACAATTCAATGTTAAAAAAAGAAAATAATTTTGAATTAACCCCGGCGGTATCTCTGAGTAAATGAGATTTAGGTACGTTCTATTACCTTGTCTAATTTGCAACTTCTTTTTATGTTATAGTTATTTTACCGTTGGCAATGTTTATAAAGGGAAAAGTATATAAGGAAATTTTGCTCTTCATAATATCTTTTAAGAGATTCGATTTCTTCGATTTCAGGGTAGTTTCATGATCAAATAAAGCACAAGAAGTAATCAAAGGAATCTTATAGATTAATTATGTATCACTAAATAGGTCTGGTCAACTTAAATGCTTTACCCCAGTCTATCACACGAACTTTAAGATAAAATTGGAGATTTTACTCTTAATATGCTACCCTAACTCTATGGTAAATTTTATAGATTATTCCCTATATGTTAACAAAACTGGGTATGAAGAAATTATACATTTTCATGTTACCAGAACTCTGCACGGTAGCTGAGATTTCAATGCATGGTGAAGGAATGATCCTCATAATGGTTTCGTGAATAGGTGTGCATGAATTTTCCTCTCCCGTAAAATGTTGTTCCTTAAGGCTAATGAACTTTGTGAGCATGTTTGGTATATATTTGCCAAATTTTTCAATTTTGTTTTCCGACATTTTGGCAATTTTTTTTTTTTTTTTTTTTTTTTGTAAATGATTTAATCTTTGCAAGATTAAGCAATTTAAAAGCCATAATAAGTAATGAAAGAGAGTTGTCACGTGGCGGCATATTGCATCGCCTTGCCTGGCGATCTGCCAGACTTTATTTGCAAGCCCCGCTCAAGCACGATAGTTTCTTGTAGTGTCTCCAACCTTACGATCCATGTAAGCTAAGGATGGGGGTTTGTGGGAGCCTATAGGTCTACTTGCAGAGCTATGAGCAGCCATTGCTTGACCCTCCCTGGTCCTACCTTGAGTGTAGCAGGAGCTCGGGCGCTGATTAGCATTTTCACTGTCCCTTGCCTATGCCATTCATGAGTGGCCGGCCTTTGAA
>NC_090757.1:8446742-8449242 GCF_036898095.1 Palaemon carinicauda
ACATCCCTTCAAGAAGTATGTTTTGAGAATATTAAATATCCCTTTTAATAAGAATGTTTTGAGAATATGAAACATCCCTTCAAGAAGAACGTTTTGAGAGTTTGAAACATCCCTTTAAAAAGAACATTTAGAGAATATGAAACATCTCTTTAAGAAGAAAGTTTAGAGAATATGAAATATATATCCCTTTAAGAAAACCTTTTAAAGAATATGAAACATCCCTTCAAGAAGAACCTTTTAAAAATGTTTATTGGTTTATATCATCAACGCTCTTCCACAGACCTCAAGACGCACATTTCCACTTCTATTACCTTTATTAGGTTTTTACTTCCAATATGCATACCTCCGTCAAAACACACCTATTTTTAGTGTCACAGTTTGCTATTAATTTATTTTTGCAACACCATTTAAAATTTGTTTAAACCTATTTCTGAATGTATATCATCTTCAAACCCTGCTACTCTTACTATCACTTCCTTTATTATTGGTAGGATTGCCCTTGTGTTTACCAGGATTGCCTTTGTTTTTGCTAGGATTGGTTTTATTTCTGCTAAGATTGCCACAATATTTGCAAAGATTGCCATTATTTTGCTAGGATTGCTATTATTTTGTGGTGGGATTGCTTTTAATTTTGCTAAGATTGTCACAATTTTTACTAGGATTGCCATTATTTTACTAATATTGTCTTTATTTTTACTAGGATTGCCATTATTTTGTGCTAGGATTGGCTTTATTTTTCTTAAGATTACCACAATTTTTTCTAGGATTCCCATTATATTATATTCCTCCAATTAGTTAAAATCCCTTTGTTAGGTATCATATTCAAATCCCTAATCTAATGTTTACTATCACCTCTCTAGCCTTGGGTGTTACTATATTATTGTCACTCCCTTCAATTTTCTTAAACATAACCGAATCCCTTCGCTAGATGTATGTGTCAGAACCGTGAAATACTTGTTAGCATTGTTGATTTCTTTTTAGTTGTCACTAACTTCTATTTACCAAAAACCATTTGCAGTATATCTCATTCTAAGCCCTAATAAAAGAACTCTTATCAGGTTATCTTCATGCCCATAATGTTCTTATTGTCACTTCTAATGCCTTTTCAATTCTTTCGTTTTGTTTGTTCCTTCTGTTTAAAACATTTGCTTGATATCTTTCAAAACTATATTATTGTTATTATTATTATTATTATTATTATTATTATTATTATTATTATTATTATTATTATTGTTATTATTATTATTATTGTATCATCTGTTCCCACTGCCATTTTGTTATTTTTACACCCTCCAGGTTGTTTAAAACAATATTTTAAATCTTAGTAGTTTATTGTAACTTCTATTGCCTTTACTCAAAAAAAAAAAAAAGCCTTTTTTGATATCTTTAATCCTCGAATATTCTTATAGTCTCTTCTGTTGCCCTTGCCATCGCAAAAGGCCCTTCCCCAAGTTTGGGTAGTTTCACCTCGTCCCGGGACGTGGAAATTCTTGAGTTGCTTCAAGTTGCTGCTTTGGTAAAGTTTATGCCTAATCCTCCTCCTCTTCGAGTTTCCTACTTTCCACTTATGTTGTGATGTCTCTCAGATCAGGTTTCTTGGCATCCTTAAAGATTTTTAAAGTCCGGGAAACTTAATCGTAGTAGACTTGTTGAAGGACCCAAGATCTACATATATACTTTCTGTAGACTTTGGAAGGACCGACACATTGGACCTTATTGTTTACCTGCATTGCCCTGTCAACATAAAATCGAAATCTCCAGCTTATATAATTTTTTTGACGATATTAAAAAAAAAATCTATAGACTTCGGAAGGAACGACACATTGGACCTTATTAATTACCTGCATTGGCCTGTCAGTATAACGAAATCTCCTTCTTATATAGTTTTATGAAGACACTGTTCAAAATATATATATTAAAAAACCAAAATCTAATTTCATATCTCAAGCAGTCTTAAGAAACGTAAGTCATAAGACGTATTCCAGCTTACCACTTAAGGGACCTGTTGACCTAGGTACCATAGGTTACCTTTTTTATTATCTAATCTTGATTGTTTTTAGTTAGGAAGTTGCTTGTAGTGTACCTTTACCAAAATAACTAATATTTTGGTAATATTTTGAGAACTGAATTTTTAAATAAATAAATAATAAAATAAATACGGGAAAATAAGACAATTTTTGGACTGCTAAGTCTCTTATTTTTTGAGGAAATTCTTGTTTTTTTTTGTTTTAAATTACTCTACATACATCAAAATATCTAAGTAAGGTATTATTACTCTCCAAACCTCCTTTTTTCCTCGGCACAAGAGATGCCTGATAAACGCAGGTAGACAAAAATAAAAAACAAATAGATGATAAATAATAAAAAAATCACTAAACAATGAAAAAAGCGATCCTTCGACCACTTTGCACTAGGGGGCTGATTGGCCTCGCTAACCCCAGCGATGTGCTATTCATTCATCCATTCCAATCCATTCCAGCTTAGCTTCAAATTCAAATTC
>NC_090757.1:8451742-8455915 GCF_036898095.1 Palaemon carinicauda
CACAGTATTCTTACCTTTTCGGATCTGTCAATCCTCCCTTGGGGTTTTTCCTCACACAGGAGATTAAGTTCTTACCTGGCAAACTTCAGAAGCATAGTGCGTAGCAAAAGAATTTCCTAAGTCGCCCTCTCGTTCGTTCGAAAAGTTTTGGGTTTTGTTTCTCCGTCTTTTTTTGGCATGCGAAAATGATGCATTTTCCCCTTTGTGATAGAACGATGGCTACTTCGCGTCTGACTTTTGCTTGGTTTTAATTTACGCTTTATTTAATGATCGTTATTTGCAAACCCATATTCGAGTGAAGAGCATTAACGTTATAAGGTTACTTTTATTATCTTTATTATTTTTTTGTTATTATTATTATTATTATTATTATTATTATTATTATTATCCTTTTAGTTTCACATAGAACTTGATATACATCTGGGAATTATTTAATCCGCCAACGAAGTTTGGAGGTTATGTTTTCGCCGTTTGTTTGTTTGTTTGCGTGTGAACAACTCCTGGCCACAATTTTATTCTTTAGGGATTAATTGTTATTTTGAGGTGTACACGCCCAGTAAAACGTTGCTTTTGAATTTTATAGGGAATAAGTTGACCTTGGCACTAGCCACCACTACTGCTAGAGTTATTGTGTCCTTTGACTGGCAGATATTATTACGTTGGATCCCTCTCTGGTTACGTGTCATTTTCCTTTGCCTACATATACAACGAATAGAATGACTCATTCTTTACACTTTCTCCACTTTCCACAGATATCTAACAACACTAAAATAACCGAAAAATTCTTCTTCAATCAAGGAGTTAACTACTGCGCTGTAATAGATCAGTGGCTACTTTTCACTTGGTGTGGGTAAAAGAGACACTTGAGTTTTTGTAAGCAGCTCCTTTAAGAGAAGGGCATTCCAAAATTAAAGCATGGTCTTCCACTGTCTTGGCGTAGAGTTCTCTTGCTTGTGGATACACTTAGGTACACATTCTGTTTCCTTTCCCCACTCGGCTATTTTTCCCTGTTGGGGCACTTGGGCGTATAGTATCCTGCTTTTCCAACTGGGGATGTAGGTTTGCTAATAATAATAATAATAATAATAATAATAATAATAATAATAACCGAACGTCATGTTCGAATCTAATTTACCATTTTAAAATCTCCCAGAAATATATGAAACATTTAAAAATTGCAGAGAAATGCAATGGTGATCATAGGTTTATCAAGAAGGCACTTTTTTCTTTTTGACACAAGGTCAGACGTTAATGAATTTAGACTAGATTTCTCTCAGTCAGGAATTAATTAAAAAATAATCATTTGAATTGTCATTCATTAGTTTCCCAAGTCCTCCTATATTCTTATATAGAAATTATATAGAGTCATTTAGTAGTGTTGGTGGTTTAGAAATATTTCATTGATTTTCTTGTTTACTTCGATATATAGTTTGTATACCATGGCTTTAGATTAGAACATAATGTTCTGTTTTTATTATTATTATTATTATTATTATTATTATTATATTGTTGTTGTTGTTGTTGTTGTTGTTGTTGTTGTTGTTGTTGTTGTTGTTGTTGTTGTTGTTATTAAGACTCGGAAATACTCTTTACCATTGCATTTGAGGAGTCATCAGTAACATTGCACCCGTGGAGTTCCCCATTTACCATTTCACCTGATGAATCTACCCCACTGTACTATTGTCAGTGAGGAGTCCTACGTACCATTCTGCCTTGGAGTCCACAGTACACTTGCACTAAGGAGTCCCCGCAGCCACCATTGCAACTCGGGAGTAACACGCCCATTACTATTGTACCTGAACACAGTCTCCCCCCCCCCCCCCCCGCAATACCATTGCCCTGAACAGTCCCCTACAGTACCATTGCACCTGAGGAATCCCTCCACAGTATCACTCCAATTTAGGAGTCCCATACAGTACTTTAGTTCTGTACTACTTGACAGATGGATATTTGTTTGTGTTATGCAATACAAATACCAAACGCAACTCGAAGGGAAACATTTATGTTCTTTATTGATATAGTATTTATTTAAGGAACTGTAACGACTGGCCCAGTTATTATTTGCTAATTTTGGGGAAAGGAAAACGCTTTCGAGTAATATTTTCCAGAAGTTAAACAATTCTCGGTGGCGGTTGACTTCCAGACTAGAGAGCAATATTTTCAGTAGCAGTAACGTTACATATCTAAAGCTAGTGTTTTTTGATACTGCACTGCCATCCTTTCTTCTTTGATAGCACCAAGCATTCTTAAATTCTCAGAATTACCAAGTATGATATTACACAAGGATAAAGAACCTTTGAGTGACTTTACGTACAATATGTATTTTTTTTTCCCTTGAATACTACCTTGAGTAATACTATACAATGGGATTTAGGTCTACTGAAAAACTATTGCTATGAAGAAATGAAGGAAAATTTCATTTAATCATATATAAGAACCCATTTAGATAAAGCAAGTAAAATTATACTCTTAAAATCAATCTGAATAAATCTTAAACTCTAATCCATTCCTCTGGGATGTCTTATACGCAAGAGGCTATTTCCTCTAAGGAAGGACTGCTCTGTATTTGGTCTGTAGGCTTAGTGGCCGCTAGTACAGAATCCTGAGACCTGGGAACTCGGAAATCTCTAATGAATTTGCTTTTTGTTCATTGTTGTTTCTGTTCATAGGATTATATTGTAAGTCCCTGAATCTTAATTTTTTTTTTTCATATTTTTAATATTCTATAGCTTATTTTTTTTTTCTTATCAGAAGGATTTAATGTATTGGCATTATGCACCCCAATAATACTTTTTTAACGCCATTTTTTTTCTTGTATTGTATGTAATCATATTTTTTAATATTTTTAGTATTCTATAGCTTGATAGTTTGTTTCATATAAAAAGCATTGAATATATATTGGCATTATGCATTCAATAATTCTTTTTTTAACACCAATTTTTATTATAATTTTTTTGGTGTTTTATATAATCATATTTTATTTCATATTTTTAATATTTTGTAGCTTGATAGTTTGTTTCATATAAAAAGCATTGAATATATCGGCATTATGCACCCAATAATACTTCTTTTAACACCATTTTTTTTTTATATTTAATTGTATTTTATGTAATCATATTTTTTCATATTTTTAGTATTCTATAGTTTGATAGTTTGTTTCATATAAAAGCATTGCATATATTGGCATAATGCATTCAATAATTCTTTTTTTTAACACCAATTTTTATTATATTTTTTTGGTATTTTATATATTCATATTTTTTTTATATTTTTTAATATTTTATAGCTTGATAGTTTGTTTCACATAAAAAGCATTGAATATATTGACATTAGGCTATGCATTCAATACCTTTATTGACACCAAATTTTAAACATATTTATTTGTATTTTGTATAATCATATTCTTTCAGATTTTTAATATTCTATAGCTTTATAGTTATTTTTTTTTTTTTATAAAAAAACATTGAATATATTGGCGTTAGTCCCCCAATAATGCTTCTTTTTTCTAACCAATTTTTATATTTTTTTTTATATTTTACTTTCTATTATACACCACAAATGGATATACACGAGAACAAAGTTGTTTTTACTGAATCTTTATTTGCACTCGTTAACATCTTTTGCATCCTACCATTCGTCTGATCACATTTTTACACATTTATATACTGTATATTTATATATGGGTAAGCGAGCGATAAAAGCAAAGCAAGCAAGCAGCGGAACATAATATCAAGACAAAAATACATATATTATCTGCAGTAAATATACTCTTTTTTTTCAAATGTATTTTATTGGCTTTACTGTCACTGGTATCAAAAAGGATTTTGAAGGGATCAAAGTGTCAGTCACTGTTAAATATAGAGTAGGTATGTATTTTTTTTTTTTTTTTTTTTTTTTTGGTTATCTACATATTTCTCTTTTTTTATCATCTATAAAAGCTTCATGGCCGTAGAGTATATACTGGAAGGTTAATCATATTCGGATAGTTATCGTAATATTCCTGCACATCTTTTTCTATTACACATTAAAACACTAGGCGCCTATTAGCGTCAATATATGCTGTAATGAGATATTTTTTTCTCTCCTCAGTAATGAGATATATGTATATCGCTTCAAATACACACATAAAAATGAAGAAGTCTGAAGAACAGAAATATCTAACAGTTAGTACAC
>NC_090757.1:8456415-8476415 GCF_036898095.1 Palaemon carinicauda
TGCTCTGACACAAAACCACCAGCTTGCTCCAACAGCAGTAACAACACAAGAAAGTCTATTTTTTCCTTATTTTCTTCTTAACTAAAGACCATTGAACCACAGTATTCTTACCTTTTCGGATCTGTCAATCCTCCCTTGGGGTTTTTCCTCACACAGGAGATTAAGTTCTTACCTGGCGAACTCCAGAAGCATAGTGCGTAGCAAAAGAATTTCCTAAGTCGCCCTCTCGTTCCTTCGAAAAGTTTTGGGTTTTGTTTCTCCGTCTTTTTTGCTTTCGAAAATGATGCATTTTCCCTTTTGTCATAGAACGATGGCCACTTCGCGTCTGTCTCTTGCTTGGATTTAATTTACGCTTTAGTTAATGATCGTTATTTGCAAACCCATATTCGAGGGAATAGCATTAACATTATAAGGTTACTTTTATTATTACCTCCGCCAGGAGGGTATGTTTTCGGTTCGGTTTGTTTGTTTCTCTGTTTGTCTGTCTGTCTGTGGACAACGTAGAGGCCACATTTCTACACGGAATCACTTCAAACTTGGCCAAGTAGTTCCCCAATGTGTATGGAAGAACTGATTAAATTTTGGTCAAGGTCACCCCAAGGTCAAGGTCACAGGGGTCACTGGTGTCACTATGACATAAGTGGCCATATCAAGAGACAGAAATAAAGCACTGACTTTTGCATAAGCCAACAGGGAAGTCCTAGTCCAGGCGCAACCCATGGGTGATGTTCAAATTTATAAAGGTCAAAGGTCAAGGTCATATTGGTGCATTATATCAATGTCATATTAAGTATCAGTGGCAAATGAACAAAGATCACTTGAAGGTCAAAAGTCAAGCAGGTCACTTGAAGGTCAAGGTCACGTGAAGGTCAAGGTCACGTGAAGGTCAAGGTCACCTGAAGGTCAAGGTCACGTGAAGGTCAAGTACATTTGAAGATCAAGGTCACTTGAAGCCAAGGTCATGTGAAGGTCAAGGTCACGTGAAGGTCAAGGTCACTTGAAGGTCACGTGAAGGTCAAGGTCATGTGAAGGTCGAAGTCACATCAATTCATGATTCTAGGACATATGGCGCTCTAGGTCACCTTGGCGGAGGTATGTCCTCTACGAGGACCATGTCCGCGTTCAGGACTTGCTCACTTGTTATTATTATTATTATTATTATTATTATTATTATTATCCTTTTAGTTTCACATAGAACCTGATATGCATCTGGGAATTATTTCCTCCGCCAACGAAGTTGGGAGGTTATGTTTTCGCCGTTTGTTTGTTTGTTTGCGTGTGAACAACTTCCTTGCCACAATTTTATTCTTTAGGGATTAATTGTTATTTTGAGGTGTACAAGCCCAGTAAAACGTTGCTTTTGAATTTTATAGGGAATAAGTTGACCTTGACACTAGCCACCACTACTGCTAGAGTTATTGTCTCCTTTGACTGGCAGGTATTATTACATTGGATCCCTCTCTGTTACGTGTCATTTTCCTTTGCCTACACATACAACGAATAGAATGGCTTATTCTTTACACTTTCTCCACTTTCCACATATACCTAACAACACTAAAATAACCGAAAAATTCTTCAATCAAGGAGTTAACAACTGCACTGTAATAGATCAGTGGCTACTTTCCTCTTGGTATGAATAGAAGAGACACTTGAGCTTTTGTAAGCAGCTCCTTTAAGAGAAGGACATTCCAAAATTAAAGCATTGTTTTCTAGTCTTGGGTAGTGCCTTAGCCTCTGTACCATGGTCTTCCACTGTCTTGGCGTAGAGTTCTCTTGCTTGTGGATACACTTAGGTACACATTCTATGTTTCCTTTCCCCACTCGGCTATTTTTCCCTGTTGGGGCACTTTGACTTATAGCATCCTGCTTTTCCAACTGGGGTTGTAGGTTTGCTAGTGATAATAATAATAATACTAATAATAATAATATTAACCGAACGTTATGTTCGCATCTAAAAATATATGAAAAATTTAAAAATTGCAAAGAAATGCAATGGTGATCATAGGTTTATCAAGAAGGCACTATTTTCTTTTGACACAAGGTCAGATGTTAATGAATTTAGACTAGACTTCTCTCAGTCAGGAATTAATTAAGAACTATTCATTTGAATTGTCATTCATTAGTTTCCCAAGTCCTCCTATATTCTTAGATAGAAATTATATGGAGGCATTTAATGGTGTTGGTGGAGGTTTAGAAATATTTAATTTTTTCTTGTTTACTTCGATATATAGTTTGCATACCGTGGCTTTAGATTAGAACATAATGTTCTGTTTTATTATTATTTGTTGTTGTTATTGTTGTTATTAAGACTCGAAAATACTCTTTACCATTGCATTTGAGGATTCATCAGTACCATTGCACCCGAGGAGTCCCCCATTACCATTGCACCTGATGAATCTACCCAACTGTACCATTGTCCGTGAGGAGGAGTCCTACGTACCATTCTGCCTGGGAGTCCACAGTACACTTGCACTAAGGAGTCCCGCAGCACCATTGCAACTTAGGAGTAACCCGCCTATTACTATTGTACCTGAACATAGTACCCCCCCCCCCGCCCCCCCAATACCATTGCCCTGAACAGTCCCCCACAGTACCATTGCACCTGAGAAGTCCCTCCACAGTATCACTGCAATTCAGGAGTCCCATACAGTACTACTGTACTGTGCTACTTGACAGATGGATATTTGGATACCACGTCAGATGTAGATATTTGTGTTGTGCAAAACAAATACCAAACGCAACTTGAAGTGAAACATTTATGTTCTTTATGGATATAGTATTTATTTAAGGAATTATAACGACTGGCCCAGTTTGTATTTGCTAATTTTGGGGAAAGAAAAACGCTTTCGAGTAATTTTTTCCAGAAGTAAAATAATTCTCGGTGGCGGTTGACTTCCAGACTAGAGAGCAATATTTTCAGTAGCAGTAACGTTACATACCTAAAGCTAGTGGTTTTGATACTGCACTGCCATCCTCTCTTCGTTGATAGTACCAAGCATTCTTAAATTCTCAGAATTATCAAGTATAATAATACACAAGGACAAAGAACCTTTGAGTGACGTTTCGTACAAAATGTAATTTTTTTTTTTTTTCTTTACGACCGACTAAGAATACTTCTTGAATACTACCTTGAGGAATACTATACAATGGGATTTAGGTGTACTGAAAAACTATTGTTGTGAAGAAATGAAGGAAAATTTCATTTAATCATATATAACCCATTTAGGTAAAGCAAGTAAAATTCTACTCTTAAAATCAATCTGGATAAATCTTAAACTCTAATCCATTCCTCTGGGATGTCTTATACGCGAGAGGCTATTTCCTCTAAGGAAGGACTGCTCTGTATTTGGTCTGTAGGCTTAGTGGCCGCTAGTACAGAATCCTGAGACTTGGGAACTTAGAAATCTCTAATGAATTTGCTTTTGGTTCATTGTTGTTTCTGTTTGTAGGATTATATTGTAAGTCCCTGAATCATAATTTTTTTTTTTCATATCTTTAATATTCTATAGCTTGATAATTTTTTTTCTCATAAGAAGCCTTTAATATATTAGGATCATGCACCAAATAATACTTCTTTTTTAACACCATTTTTTTTTCTTGTAATTTATGTAATCATATTTTTTTCCATAATTTTAGTATTCTATAACTTGATAGTTTGTTTCATATAGTAAGAATTGAATATATTGGCATTATGCATTCAATAATACTTTTTAACACCAATTTTTATTTTTCATAATTTTTTTTATATTTTATATAATGATATTTTATTTCATATTTTTAATATTTTGTAGCTTGATAGTTTGTTTCATATAAAAAGCATTTAATATATTGGCATTATGCACTCAATAATACTTCTTTTTTTACACCATTTATATATATATATATATATATATATATATATATATATAAAATTGTATTTCATGTAATCATATTTTTTCATATTTTTAGTATTATATAGTTTGATAGTTTGTTTGATATAAAAAGCATTAAATATATTGGCATAATGCATTCAATAATTCTTTTTTTAACACCAATTTTTATTATATATTTTGGTATTTTATATATTCATATTTTTAATATTTTATAACTTGATAGTGTGTTTCATATAAAAAGCATTGGATATATTGGCATTAGGCTATGCATTCAATAATACCTTTTTTGACACCAAATTTTAACATATTTATTTGTATTTTATATAATCATATTCTTTCAGATCTTTAATATTCTGTAGCTTGATAGTTATTTTTTTTATAAAAAACATTGAATATATTTGAGTTAGTCCCCCAATAATGCTTCTTTTTTCTAGCCAATTTTTATATTTTTTTATATTTTACATAATATTTTACACCACAAATGGATATACACGAGAACAAAGTTGTTTTTACTGAATCTTTATTTGCACTCGTTAACATCTTTTGCATCCTACCATTCGTCTGATCACATTTTTACACATTTATATACTGTATATTTATATATGGGTAAGCGAGCGATAAAAGCAAAGCAAGCAAGCAGCGGAACATAATATCAAGACAAAAATACATATATTATCTGCAGTAAATATACTCTTTTCTTTCAAATGTATTTTATTGGCTTTTACTGTCACTGGTATCAAAAAGGATTTTGAAGGGTTGAAAGTGTCAGTCACTGTTAAATATAGAGGTATGTATTTTTTTTATTTTTTTTTTTTATTTTTTGGTTATCTACATATTTCTCTTTTTTATCATCTATAAAAGCTTCATGGCCGTAGAGTATATACTGGAAGGTTAATCATATTCGGATAGTTATCGTAATATTCCTGCACATCATTTTCTATTACACATTAAAACACTAGGCGCCAATTAGCGTCAATATATGCTGTAATAAGATTATTTTTTCTCCTCAGTAATGAGATATATGTATATCGCTTCAAATACACACATAAAAATTAAGAAGTCTGAAGAACAGAAATATCTAACAGTTAGTACACACATCGGTTAACCACATATACAAGTGTTTGTGTTTGTGTGTTAGGCAAGTACTAGTAGGCCTTTAGCCCTAGGGACTGGGGAGTACCGACTGTACAGTCTCCGATTCAATCAAAGGTTAAGCTCTCTCTCTCTCTCTCTCTCTCTCTCTCTCTCTCTCTCTCTCTCTCTCTCTCTCTCTCTCTCTCTCTCTCTCTCTCTCTCTCTCTCTCTCTCTGTAGTAATAGTAATAGTATGGGAGTATACATGAATATGCAGTTTGAAATACACGCATTTTATTTATGTAATATACATGCTCACACATGTATGTATACATTTATATATATATATATATATATATATATATATATATATATATATATACAGTATGTATGTGTATGTATATATACTGTATATATATATATGTATATATATAAATGTATATATGTATATATATTTATATATTTATATGAGTGTTTATATATTCATATATACATGGAGAGAGAGAGAGAGAGAGAGAGAGAGAGAGAGAGAGAGAGAGAGAGAGAGAGAGAGAGAGAGAGAGAGAGAGAGAGAGAGAGAGAGAATCATGTTAAACAACGAAATTAGTAGCATCATTAGAATTATCTTTATTTTCCTTCCTGTCGATTTGTAAAGTAGATTGAAAGCTATCCACAATTGAATACTAACATCAATCTTCAATAGTGTTAACATCGATTGACTTTCAAAAGGGCACTTTTATTCTCCGTCTTTACGATCAGCTGATTTGATTAAAGCACAGAAGTTTGACAGATTGGGATTAATCTTGGTGACGTGCAATCTCTTTTCACATTGGGTGAACACTTACGTGTTGATGGGTTTAGCCTCGTTTCTAGATCCTTAAAAAAAAAACAAAAAAAAAAACGCCTTTAATATACCGAATTCAATACTGTCAGTAAATCTTAAGAATTTCTTTGGGTAGATTTCTGTAGGCATTTCTTTACTTAAAACATTTATATCTATACATATTTAAATATATGGATATATAAATACACACACACACATATATATATATATATATATATATATATATATATATATATAATGTTTTTCAAGTTGTTGCTCTAAATATTATGTGTATATATATAGATATATATATATATATATATATATATATATATATAGATATATATATATATATATATATATATATATGTATGTATAAAAATGTGTGTGTATATATATATATATATATATATATATATATATAAATGTGTGTATATATATATGTATATATGTATATGTATATATATATATATATATATATATATATATACAAACACGTGCGTGTTTGTATATATTATTCCTTTCTATTTCTATGTGCTGTCTACACGTACTTTACAAATATATTTGTTTATGCATCTCCTTCCGTGTACTGTGCACGGTAATAGCTGATCAGTCACTGAGTTACGGTTGAATTTTTCGGAGCTATTTATTGTAAAATGACATTATTATAATGGGATAGTAGATCTTAAGTAAATTTTAAAGTCACGTTTATTACATTGAGGCAAATTTTAATATTAAAGTTTTTTTTTTTTCAAATGCCTTTGAATACTTTCTTGATTAATATAGTTATGAAATTTATGATTTGTGTTTGTAATGTTTATATGACAACCAATTGTGTACAGTTGTCATAATGCTAACATGAACCTAAAAAGTTTATATAGTTATATAATCACTAAACCGAGAGAGAGAGAGAGAGAGAGAGAGAGAGAGAGAGAGAGAGAGAGAGAGAGAGATTCTTTGCGTACGTTTACGGTAACATCTTTATACATATATTCACAGGTACAAACATTTATCGTTCTCGAATTATTTATATGTATTAGATTTGAGATTAACTAAAATATCCCAAAGATTAAAATGTAAATTTTAATTCACTTGTTAAATAATGGACCAATTTTTGTTATTTTTATGAGTTTTGACAAATTCATATGAAATAATGATTGTGAAAGTAATATATGTATGTGTAGGTAGAAGAAATTTCATATCAACTTTACGAAGGAAGTTGTAATGGAATTATTATTTTTTTCAATGTGTAATCCTTTCCAATTGATTCTTGATGTAATACTCGTTATTTTACTATTATTTTTTCATAGAATGGTTGTAATAACTGAAATTATTATTACCAATTATATACGAATCATGTTGCATTTATATCTATATTGACAACGCTAGTAAGAAAATGTACAAATTTCAGCCCAAATTATTCGATTTGCTGCTATTAGGTTTGAAGTATTATCCTGAATATGAAGAAAACATTAATTAAATTTCCTTTTGTCACAAAGTATAGTTTATTTGCATTACTCAGATTTATATAATCAATTGTTCAGAGCAAAATTAATACAGTAAATTAAAAAGAATGCGCAGAAAATAACTTGTGAAATTGGTTCGTTGATTCTCGTATTATTTCGTGTTTTTTTTTTTTTTTTTTTTCAAATTCGTCTCTGAAATATCAACGCACTTTGATTTATAGCCAAGTTCTCAACGTTGACATTCGTTTGTCGTTTTCTGCGGTTCTCTCTCTCTCTCTCTCTCTCTCTCTCTCTCTCTCTCTCTCTCTCTCTCTCTCTCTCTCACATTGTACACGTAGGTTCAAAATATTTTCCGTACAGACGCATGTGTGTATATATATATATATATATATATATATATATATATATATATATATATATATATATATATATATATATATATATATATACACACACACACATATATATATATATATATATATATATATATATATATATATACATATATATAATGTGCATGATTTTTATATACCAAATTGATGATCACAAGAATATTTTTCTGAGATACTAAGAAATTGACAGTCAACTATACTCGCACCTAGAATAAAAGGAAATAGAAAAAAGTAATCTTGAGTAATCTTGTGTTGAACTGTTAAGAAAAAAAGGAACATTTTAATGAAATTGACATATGGGAGACTGTACGAAGGTCATCAACAGTACATTAAATTATTTGAGCAATTTTCAGAACGAAGGCTAGATAGAGTTAAAGTTCTATAACACTGACACACAGACACATGCACGGTTATAGAAACACAGACACACGCTTAGTACATTATAAGGTCTTTGAAACGATGCTAGTAAGCGGTTGTAGACTCATGGGTAATTCATGAGGTTGTTAGTTTGGATAAATATTTGCAAGCTCATTTCTGATACACGAGCTTGTAATCTTGATTATTATTGCAAATGTATTAGGAGCTTAATTGGCTTATATCGATAATTTATTTTGTTGTGAATTTGTTAATTTATGAGATTGTAATTGTGGATATGCAATGGCAACAAACAATGATGCCAGATCTCTTCTTGTGATTTTCCCTCTTCTGTCGCCATCAACCCTCATTCTCACAGTGTTGCCAGATCAATTTGTGCTTTTGCCGCTTCTGACGTCATTAACCCTCATTCTCACAGTGGTGCCAGATCAATGTCTGTGCTTTTCTCACTTCTGACGTCATCAACTTTCATTCTTACAGTGTTGCCAGATCCCTGTCTGTTTTTTCTTCTGACGTCATCAACCTTCATTCTCACAGTGTTGCCAGATCCGTCTGTGTTTTTTTCTTCTGACGTCAACCCTCATTCTCACAGTGGTGCCAGATCCCTGTCTGTTTTTTTTTTCTTCTGACGTCATCAACCCTCATTTTCATAGTGTTGCCAGATCCCTGTCTGTTTTTTTTTTCTTCTGACGTCATCAACCCTCATTTTCATAGTGTTGCCAGATCCCTGTCTGCGGTTTTCCCGCTTTTGATGTCATCAACCTTCATTCTCACTAATTGTTGTGGCCTGGTATCACTGCTTGCCCATATAGCATGCTCGAATGTGTGGACAGGGCTTTACTAATTTTTGAGGTTGCAATCTTGATAATAATTGTAATTGTATTAGGAGTTTAATGGGCTTATGTTTAGAATTTATGTTGTGAATTTTTAGTGATATGAGGTTGTAATTGTGGCAATGCAGTGGCGAGCTTATTAATAGTTTATGAAGTTTCAATCTTGGTAATAATTGCAAATGTATTAGGTGGCTAATGGGTTTATATCAAGAATTTATTTTGTTGTGAATTTATTAGTAATTTATGCGGTCGTAATTGTGGCTATGCAGTGGCCAGCTTATTAATAGTTTATGAAATTGCAATCTTGTTAATAATTACAAATGTATTAGGTGTCTAATTGGTTTATATCAAGAATTCATTTTGTTGCGAATTTATTAGTAATTTATGAGGTTCTAATTGTGGATATGCTGTTGCTAGCTTATTAGTAATTGATGAGGTTGCAATCTTGATAATAATTGCAAATAAATTGCATGTTAATAGGGTTATGTCGGTAATAAATTATTCAGGGACTCGAGATTTGCAAATGTGGATTGTTAGTTTCAAATTGAGCAGGATGCAACGATGATTAAATAATTGCAAACTAATAAAAAATACTTGAAGTTTTAAACATGGTGTTGTTGCAACTATGAGAACATTTCCTCATATTTTTGTGTGTGTAAATCAAATAAAAGGCGAAATGAAAAAATTGAATTTTTTTTAAATCAGTTGATTTTCTAAATCAACTGAATTAAAAAAAATTCATATTTGCGTAAATTTTCAAATATATTTGGTGTTGTAGCCATGGAATGTTAAATTTGTGTTTCAATTTATGTATATATGAGTATACATGCATCGCATAATTGCATTTATGTGTAGCCAGTATGAATATGAAATGTAATTTTTGTTTAGAAGAGGGTATAACATATATATCTTACATATATGCTTGTGTGTGTTTGTATTCTTATGTGATGTATATAGGTTTTGCGATAATCTGCTATCTTCCATAAGAGGGGTTTGTGTTTCAGAAAATTTTCATTCAAAACGGTTCTGTGTATATGTAATCAAATTTTGTACTGTTGCATACATTTTTATCCAAATCAGATATGTATATGTTGCTTTGAATTTCGTTTCTTTAAACAAATTTCGTATTTTGCAAACATACCAACAGAAGTTGACTCAATGTGCCCTCACGAGAGAGAGAGAGAGAGAGAGAGAGAGAGAGAGAGAGAGAGAGAGAGAGAGAGAGAGATAAAAAACTTGAGTGAAAAGTTGGACTAAGATAGATGGGCTTACAATTTGATTAAGAGAAAGTAGAAAGTATGGAAAAAAGCTAGAAACACTTCAATGTTACATCAAGATTGCTTGTGAGATAGAAAGAAAGAAAGAAAGAAAGAAAGAAAGAAAGAAAGAAAGAGAGATAAAGAGAGAAAAAGATAGAAAGATATCAAACCAACAACCCTTTTAGTCCGTTCAATCTCCAGTCTCTCTCTCTCTCTCTCTCTCTCTCTCTCTCTCTCTCTCTCTCTCTCTCTCTCTCTCTCAAATCCCCAAGCAAATATACGTTGCATATATGCAGAATTGTATATCAGTTGTCTAGGAATTCGAAAGGAGTGAGACATCTGTCACTTAAGCGGCGAATAAACCCGCCATTGATTTAGGAAGGAGTGGATTCCACTGTTGTCGTTCTTCTATTGCTTTGAACATTTTTTTTATGTATTTATTTGTTTGTGTGTGTTTAAACGTGTTTGATTTCACTTTGCTAGTTTTTCTCTTATTATATTCTACTAGAATTTTCACTCTTATTTCGTTGTTTATTGCAGTTTTAACTTGCGATTTATTTCTCACTGCATTTTATCCCGTTTTTCATTTTGGTTCGACCATCGAGTCTTGGTGTTTTTCTTTCTCCTCTTTCCTCTTCGGCTTCTTATTTAGTTCTCCAATATATTTTTTTCCTTTTTAGACGATGATGAGGATGTTGATGATGATGAGGACGAAGAGGAGAGAGAAGAATTGTTTTCTTTCCTTTTATCATAGCTTTTATTATATTAAAAGAAAAAGGTGAAGCCAGGGATGTTTAGGGAACATTGAACACATATGAATATCATATATATATAGTGTTTCGGTATATGAATTACAATTGAAAAAATTATAATAATAATAACAGTAACGTTGATTGGGTAATAAGGATAAGGGTAATTATTGTTAACGTTAACTATTTAGACTTAAGATCATCATTCAAAGAGAATTAGAACAAATATTTTAAAGGGACTTTTTGCAATGCTCTTCATTTTTGTATCACCGTTATCCTAATCACCCTGTTATCATTATTGTTATTATCATCTTACAGTTATCTTCTTCTTGTGCACATTACCCTGCTATTCCTTATTTCTATTTTAGCAAAATGAAAATTACATAGTTTTTTTCCTGCAACCTTTTAAAGAGGGATTTATTCGTAGAGCATAAATCGAAAAAAACTCAAAATACAATTGCAATACACTTCTTTAGTTTGAAGGATGTTTGTATATATGTTCGTATGGTTTTCATAAAGATGTATTGACGTGTATACATTAAATGTAAATGTGTATATGTGTACTTTCATATGTTGCAAATGAATATTCATCTTTTTGTCGAAGTATGTTTACGGGTATGCTTATACATATGATACTTGTACATAGACACATGCTCATGTATCCCAAGTTGCACTACACACACAAGCATACATACAGTAGATGTATCCGAGTGGAGGGATATATTTTTTTTTTTTTATATTAGCTCATGGTACTTCGAAACCGTATTTATTTTTCTTACATTTTCAGAAGTCAATTACATATTTTGTTTCACAAAAATTTATTTTACTCCATATAACTCAATTAAGCTTTCTTCATATTTTTTTTTCTTTTACATTTTTAACAGTATAAGTACCACAGACCTACTTATTTACTTTTATAGCATGCTTAATTTTATTGAAATGATTTTACATTTTCAGAAATGAATTAGGTATTTTCTTTCTCATTTTGTTTTATTTTATATACATCAATTACGTTTACTTAATATTTTTTTTCTAACTTTCCTAACAGTATAAGTACGACACAGCTACTTATTCACTTGTATAGTATGCTTGATTTTTTTAGCATTTTCGAAGCCAGTTACGTATTATTTATAAAAAATTATTTTATTTTTATATCCATTAATGACGTTTTCTTCATATTGATTAAAATTTTTCCTAACAGTATAAGTACCACACAGCTACTTACTTACTTTTATAGTATGCCCAGTAACCAAAGTTTTCCAAATCACCTAAGACTAATTACCATTTTGCAAGGGAAGTAAAATCAAAATGAGGGGTCATTATTATATAATTATATAATTATATAGTTATATAATTATATAAAAATATAAGATTATGGTGACATACAGTTCTCTACCTTTCTACAACTTGGGTAAAGGATATACTATCACAACAGTCACAAAATGAATGGTAATAGCAATCAAAGGTAAATGGCAATAATAATGGTTATAATTTTCTTATCAATATTAATATCGATAATCACACTCCAGTAGAAACACCAGTGGTGTTAATCACGATAACAGTGATAGGTGTACACTACCAGTGTTAGAATTGAAATTCACACTTTTCCAACATATGAATAATTTTACCAGTTACATAACGGTGATAATGATAATTTTACTATCCATGTTAATATCGACAATCACACTTAAGGAAAAACAGCAGTGGTGTTCATCACAGTAGTGATAGGGATACACTACCAGTGTTAGAATCGAAGTTCACTTTTTTTCCAAAATAATATGAATAATTTTATCAGTTACATAACGGTAATAATATTTTAATTATTATAATTTTACTATCCATGTTAATATCGATAATCACACGTATAATTAACAACTATGATATTAACAAAAAATCAGCATCTACGGCCAGGAGTGGGTAAAGGGGGGCGGGGTAACAGACGGAAATAACATCACTACGGATAAGATAAAACACAGGTTCGTGATAAAACGGGTCAGCAGGTGCTCTATAGATCATCTGTTTATCGAATAACTGATTTTCAAGTCTCCCCAACATCACTTGTGGTCTCTCTCTCTTTATCAGCAGCCTTAAGACTAATACAGTAAACACATTGCAGTGGCGTGTTACGGAAATCGTGTCACGTCACGCTCTCACGTGACTTCATTGTCCCTTCCGTTTGCATTGAGTAGATAGAATAAAACGTGCATTCCATTTTAATTGCAGTTGAGGGTTAAACGTTTCGTCCATTTCAACGTTTCGTCCATTTCATTTGAATGAGAGTTAAGAACTTCCTTCTGTTTTCACTAGATTGAGGTAAAATTAGTATTTCATTTTCCTCTAAATTGAGTCAAAACGTTTACTTCATTTCTTAATTAATTGAGAGTTAAAACGTTTTTCTTTCAGTATCCTTCATTTAAGAGGTAAAACTTTTCTACGTTTTTCTATTATTTAGAAAACAAAGCAGCCTTTCTTCTCTTTTCATGTGATACAGAGATATATAGCTTTCTTCTTGTCCATATCTATGTTTCTATAGGTATGCCGTGTTTATAAAAATAGATGTGCATATCAGAATAGTCCAAGTTTGCAATCTCGCCGTCGGGTGGTGACCTGTTGAAAGAAAGAAAAGAGAATTTGGGTACTTTTCTCCATTATTGCGTATTTTGATCTGATGTGTTAACCGTCTGTTGTTATTTTGATTTGCTATAACATTTATTACTCTATGATACTTTGTGAATGTCGTTACATTTTCACATTGTTTACACCAACGTGCATCTAAATTCCTCAATACATTCAATTGTAAACTTATATTCCCTATTAGGTTTATACTTTGAGTTCTATTCAATTCTATCCTGGCTACATTGTCGATTCTATCCAATTTTATCCTGGCTATATTGTCAGTTATATTCAATTATATCATGGTTACATTGTCAGTTCTATTAAATTCTATCCTGACTACATTTTCAGTTCTATTCAATTCTATCCTGGCTACATTGTTAGATCTATTCAGTTATATCCTGTTTACATTGTCAGTTCTATTCAATTCTACCTTGGCTACATTGTCAGTTGTATTCAATTCTACCCTGGCTACATTGTCAGTTCTATTCAATTCTACCCTGGCTACATTGTCAGTTCTATTCAATTATATCCTAGCTACATTGTCAGTGTTATTCAATTCTATCCTGGGTACATTTTCAGTCCTATTCAATTCTATCCTGGCTACATTGTCAGTTCTATTCGATTCTATCCTGGCTACATTGTCAGTTCTATTCAATTCTACCCTGGCTACATTGTCAGTTCTATTCGATTCTATCCTGGCTACATTGTCAGTTCTATTCAATTCTATCCTGGCTACATTGTCAGTTCTATTCAATTCTATCCTGGCTACATTGTCAGTTCTATTCAATTCTATCCTGGCTACATTGTCAGTTCTATTCGATTCTATCCTGGCTACATTGTCAGTTCTATTCAATTCTATCCTGGCTACATTGTCAGTTCTATTCGATTCTATCCTGGCTACATTGTCAGTTCTATTCAATTCTACCCTGGCTACATTGTCAGTTCTATTCGATTCTATCCTGGCTACATTGTCAGTTCTATTCGATTCTATCCTGGCTACATTGTCAGTTCTATTCAATTCTACCCTGGCTACATTGTCAGTTCTATTCGATTCTATCCTGGCTACATTGTCAGTTCTATTCAATTCTATCCTGGCTACATTGTCAGTTCTATTCGATTCTATCCTGGCTACATTGTCAGTTCTATTCAATTCTACCCTGGCTACATTGTCAGTTCTATTCGATTCTATCCTGGCTACATTGTCAGTTCTATTCAATTCTACCCTGGCTACATTGTCAGTTCTATTCGATTCTATCCTGGCTACATTGTCAGTTCTATTCAATTCTATCCTGGCTACATTGTCAGTTCTATTCGATTCTATCCTGGCTACATTGTCAGTTCTATTCGATTCTATCCTGGCTACATTGTCAGTTCTATTCAATTCTATCCTGGCTAACGTCCCTACGGCTACCTGCTGTATTTCTTTCTTTCTCCACTTAATTTTCATGTTCCTTTCACCTGTATATACCTATATACCTAGCTAAGTTCTCAAGCATTGCCTTTCTCCAAATTTCACTGTTTAGGGATACCCTCGAAAAGTGTGACTGTAAGTTAGTTAAATTACCAAATGATCACCAATTCTAAACATATGTTTTAATTACTTCACCCCTTTATGTTTGTATAATATTAGATGATAATTTAATTCTAAACTTTTCCCCCAATTTTGTCTCTCACCTGATGACGCATATCGATAATTTTAGACATATAATTCTAAACTGTCCCCCTCCCCAATTATCTCTCATTTTAGACATCTAATTTTAAACTTTTCCCTAATTCTCTCTCTCTCACTGGACGACACATATCGATAATTTTAAACATCTAGTTCTAAACTTCTAATTCTAAACTCCCCCCCCCCCAACTCTCACGTAACGACGCATATAGATAATTTTAGACATTTAACGCTAAACTTTACCCACAATTCTCTCTCACCTGGCGACGCGCGTCATATCGGTAATTTTATACATTATCTAATTTTAAACTTTCCCCTAATTCCCTCTCTCACCTGAAGACGCATATCGACAATATTAGACATATAATTCCAAAGTTCTAATTCCAAACTTTTCCTCCAATTCTCTCTCTCTCTCTCTCTCTCTCTCTCTCTCTCTCTCTCTCTCTCTCTCTCTCTCTCTCTCTCTCTCTCCTGACGACCCATATCGACAATATTAGACATCTAATTCTAAACTTTCCCACAAAAAATCTCTCTCACCTGACGACGGATATCGATAATTTAAGAATCTTAATTATAATTTCCAAATTCTAAACTTTCACCCAAAAAATCTCTCACCTGACGACGCACATCGATAATTTTAGACATAATTCTAAATTTCTAATCCCAAACTTTTCCCCCAATTGCCTCTCTCACCTGACGACATATATCGATAATTTTAGACATCATCTAATTCTAAACTTCTAATTCTAAACTTTCCCTCAAAATCTCTCTCACCTGACGACATATATCGATAATTTTAGACATTATCTAATTCTAAACTTCTAATTCTAAACTTTCCCTCAAAATCTCTCTCACCTGACGACATATATCGATAATTTTAGACATTATCTAATTCTAAACTTCTAATTCTAAACTTTCCCTCAAAATCTCTCTCACCTGACGACATATATCGATAATTTTAGACATCATCTAATTCTAAATTTTCCCTCAAAATCTCTCTCACCTGACAACATATATCGATAATTTTAGACATCATCTAATTCTAAACTTTCCCTCAAAATTTCTCTCACCTGACGACGCATATCGATGGTTAAAGGCAGCGCTCGAGGCCGGGTCTAAATAAAGCTCCTTGGTGGCCGTGTTCTTGTGCCCGGACACGTCGGCTATGCACTTGACGGTGGCCTGGTTGCGTTCGAAGTAATCGGGCGCTGTCCATCGGATGGCCATTGTTGACGTCACCCGGTGTCGGTTGTCGTAGTGGTCGGGGTACATGTGCTGATCAAAGTCTCTCACCTGCGAAGGCAGATGATGGTAGAGAATGTCAATTAGGTTTTATTTAAATGGCCTTTTTGTTTATTATTTTTTTCCTGGATTATAGAACTTTTTTTTCATTCAAGAAGTTGGTTTGTTGTCCTTCGAAGTTAAGCCCCTCACGTGATTTCTCTCTTTTTTTTATCCTGATTAGAGAAAGATATTAGGTTGCTCTTTGATTTGAATCACATATATACACACATTAGCATATGTCCATATACACACACACACATATATATATATATATATATATATGTGTATGTATATATATATATATATATATATATATATATATATATATATATATATATATATATATATATACATGTACATACACATATTTATTCATATATAAAAAATGTATCGAAAGTTTGAGAGATGTGGTTATGGAAAAATGGAAACTATGGAACGGGAGCAATAAATGTCAATATGTTTGGAAAGAAGGAAAATGTTGGTTCTATACGCAATTGAGAAGAGGTGATTTACAGAATAGGTCGAGCTAAGAAGGTGTCTGAGTGACAGTAAACCATTGAAAAGAATAGTGACGTAAGTGGAAGCTAAGGTAAGAGGAAACAGATATGAATCTGGTGAAATAAGATGTTGGTGCAGTAGATTTGACGTAAAATTAAATATGGATTGGGTGAGTAATGTGAAATGTGGAGAAAAAGTTATATGAAGATCAGTATATGTGAAATGAATAAGAGTTTTTTATGTGAAGAACAGGTATGTTAAAATAGATTTTTTTTTCTAAAAAGTCATGTGAGGATCAGTGTATTTGAAAATGAAAAAATAGTTTTCTAATAAAAATTTATTTGAAGATGAATGTATGTGAAAATGAATGAGATTTTTTTTCAGTTATGTGAAGATCAAATTTAATGGGTTTAAGGGAGGGGAGTTTTTTTTTCGTATTTGGCGCTGCTAAGAAGTCGTTTTGTTAGCATATGAGGAAAATAATGTTATCACAAGTTTACTGAACAGGAAAAAAAATAATAGTAGTGCTGATCTCTTCATGTATGGTTTTTGTGATATTGTTCATTATAATTATATGACGAGGCATTTGTTTATTTATTTTACATAGCTAACCTACATTATATAAAGGAGAGAGATCAGTTCACTTTCCTTATCTCGTTAGTTTAGACTTGTTTCATCTGTTGGTAAGTATAATATCCTAGCGATAGTTACACAATGTGGATCTAGCTCTACTCTAGGTTCTCAACACAAGTTACAGATGTTGACTTGAGTAAATTCTTGCTTAAATTTGAAAAGAATACACTGGTATTACATTCAGATTTCAGATCATCTCAGTGCCTTGCCTTTACCCAGGTATCATCTTGTAGACATGCTTCGTATGTCGGTTATTCTAATATCCTAGTGCTAGTTACACCATGTGTATATAACTCTACTCTAGAGCTAGTTACACCATGTGTATATAACTCTACTCTAGAGCTAGTTACACCATGTGTATATAACTCTACTCTAGAGCTAGTTACACCATGTGTATATAACTCTACTCTAGAGCTAGTTACACCATGTGTATATAACTCTACTCTAGTGTTAGTTACACCATGTGTATATAACTCTACTCTAGGTTCTCAAAACAGTTGTTAACGTAACTAAATTGCAAATGAATACACTGGTATTACATTCAGATTTCAAATAATCTCCATAACTATTCCCAGTTACCATCGCCTTGAGGAAAGTCTGGTTGTCAAACTTCATGACCTTGATGCTATATGACGTCTCCTCCCCCTTAAATGCGCTTGCTATTTGCCTATTGATCTTAAGTTTTTTTGGGCACAGTCTTATCATCATCGTCGAATTATTATTATTATTATTATTATTATTATTACTAGCTAAGCTACAACCCTAGTTGGAAAAGCAAGGTGCTATAAGCCCAAGGGGTCCAACAGGAAAAAATAGCACAGTGAGGAAAGGAGATAAGGAAATAAATGAACTATATATGAAGTAATGAGTAATTAAAATAAGATATTTGAAAAAAATAGCAACAATTAAACATATTTCACATATAAACTATAAAAGGACTTATGGCAACCTGTTCAGCATAAAAACATTTGCTGCAACTTTGAACTTTTCCAGTTATTGTTACCAACTGTTCTGGAGATCATAACGCATCCAGGTACTCTGATTGCCTGACGTGTGTTTCATTATTAAAAAGAAGAACGAGAGAAAGAAAAGAGAAGGAAACTAGAATATAAACCCGTCTACTTCATACACTGCCGTATGATAACATGTTTAAGTTACATTACCTGTGTGTAACTACATAATTTTTTCAATATATGCTTATCCTATTCTTTATATATATATATATATATATATATATATATATATATATATATATGTGTGTGTGTGTGTGTGTATATATTATTATTATTATTATTATTATTATTATTATTATTATCATCATTATTATTAATTGCTAAGCTACAACCCTAGTCGGAAAAGCAGGATGCTATAAAGCTCAGGGGCCCCAACAGGGAAAATAGCCCGGTGAGGAAAGGAAACAAGGAAAAATAAAATACTTTAAGAACAGTAACAACATTAAAATAAATATTTCCTATTTAAACTATAAAAACTTTAACAAAACAAGAGGAAGAGAAATTAGATAGAATAGTGTGCCCGAGTGTACCCTCAAGCAAGAGAACTCTAACCCAAGACAGGGGAAGACCATGGTACAGAGGTTATGGCTTTACCCAAGACTAGAGAACAATGGTTTAATTTTGGAGTGTCCTTCTCCTAGAAGAGCTGATTACCATTGCTAAAGTCTCTCTTCTACCGTTACCAAGAGGAAAGTAGCCACGGAACAATTACAGTGCAGTAGTTAACCCCTTTGGTGAAGAGGAATTGTTTGGTAATCTCAGTGTTGTCTAGTGTACGAGGACAGAGAAGAATTTGTAAAGAATAGGCCAGACTATTCGGTGTATTTGTAGGCAAAGGGAAAGAACCGTAACCAGAGAGAAGGATCCACTGTAGTACTGTGTGACCAGTCAAAGGACCCCATAACTCTAGTGGTAGTATCTTAACGGGCAGCTGGTACCCTGGCCAACCTAATATATATATATATATATATATATATATATATATATATATATATATATAGATATATATATATATATATATATATATATATAGATATATATATATCTATATATATGTATATCTATATATATATATATATATATATATATAGATATATATATATATATATATATATATAGTGTGTGGGTGTGTGTGTGAAACTTTTGAATTTAATTCACGGGATACTACCTTTGCTACCACCATGGGTCCGCAGACCCCAGGCAGTGAACCTAGCTCTCTCGCTTTATCTTATAGATTGTTTTTCACCTCTAACAAGCCTGCTCTGGTCTCTGACACAACAACAACATCATCAACACACTATGGACATAATTAATTCACCCCCGTAGCTTTGTCCCATACGCCATCGAGAAGTTTATTATTGAGTATACCCTCTCCACAAGCCCTGTTACGAATATTTCCGTCGCAAAGGTACTTTCATTTTTGCAACTAGTCATTTTCTGACGGT
>NC_090757.1:8483915-8506415 GCF_036898095.1 Palaemon carinicauda
TTATTACTTCAAGCTAAGCTACAACCCTAATTGGAAAAGCAAGATGCTATATATACCCAAGGGCTCCAACGAGATAAATCGGTCTCATTGAAAGGTATTATTATTATTATTATTATTATTATTATTATTATTATTATTATTATTAGCTATGCTACAAACCTAGTTGGAAAAGCAAGATGCTATAAGCCCGAGGGCTCCAACAGGGAAAATAGCGCAGTGAGGGAAGGAAATTAGGAAATAAATAAACGATATAAGAAGTAATGAACAATTACAATAAAATATTTTAAAAGTACTAACAACATTAAAGCAGATATTTGATATATAAACTATAAAAAAGACATGTCAGCCTGTTCAACATTAAATATTTGCTGCAAGTTTGAAACGACGCGTTTCGGTAAGAACGTTAAAATTTCGATGAACTTTACTTACAATCTAAAAGAAAATTTTGCTCCGGTTTCTTATAAAGCTAGTGTGTGGAAAGTAATTGCTACATTAACTTCGTCTGAGCAGACCTTCTAAACTAACGAACATCAAGAGAATTCTGACGAAAACAGTGATGACGTATGTAGGAGACATCAGAGAATGGGACCAGGCTAACATCAGTCACCAGAAAGAGAGGGAAGTAATGGTCGTTCAGGTGTGATCTGTGTGTCTTGGCCCTCATGCAATATCGTTTAAGGAATTATATAGTGCCAGATGCAGGCAAGTGACCGCCAGGTGTGATGTTTGGCTTTCACTTCTTTCGTGCTAAATTATATCCTACAAATGTGTAGAGCAATAAAACTGTTGGTATAATAAAGAGGCACGGTAAAGGCTTAAGGGCCGCTCATGAATGGCAGAGGCAAGAGTCAGTGACATTGCCTTATCAAGCAGGTCAATGCCATAGAGACTGACTATATTACATTATGGTCATCACCCAAGCCCCTCTCCACCCAAGCTAGGACCAAGGAGGGCCGGGCAATGGCTGCTGATGACTCAACAGATAGACCTATAGGCTCCCACAAACCTCCATCCTTAGCTCACAAGGATGGTGAGACTGCAGCGACCAAAGGAACTAACGAGTTTGAGCGAGACTCGAATCCTAGTCTGGCGTTCACCAGTCAGGGACGTTACCGCATCGACCACCACATTTAAGCCAATTGAATGTTTATGTTGGGGGAGGAGGGTGACAGCTGATGTCTTCTAGGGAGCTTGGCCTTGAAGTATACAAAATATGACATTACTGTATGAGATTTGTAATTTTCACTCCTATTGAGTGGTAGTCATGTCTTGGGAAATCACCATTGCTGGACAACATAAGGATGAAATGTCATATTGAAAATTCTGTATAAAATCGTTATTGTATTGACACGTTGTAATATTATATATCTTTATTTGGGTAATTAATGGTATAATTTCTGTAAATAAGAGTATGAACCAAGTAAAATTGCTATCACATGGTTAGATATTATTATTATTATTATTTGCTAATCTACAACCGTAGTTGGAAATGCAGGATGCTATAAGTCCAGGGGCTCCAACAGGGAAAATAGCCCTGTGAGGAAAGGAAATAAAGAAAAACTAGAAAAAATTAAGAAAAATAACATTGAAATAAATCTGTCATTCAAAAACTATAAAGACTTGAAAATAACAAGAGGATAAAGCTTATATAATAGCAAGAGGAAGAGAAACAAGATAGAATAGTGTGCTCGAGTGTACATGGATGCAGTCACAAAAAAAAAAAAAAAATTAAATATTAAGAAACGGAACTATCTGAAGGGTTGAAAAGAATAGTTATTACTGTAACTTGTTACTATATTTACCTTCCGTCCGTTTATCTCCCAAGAGATGTCTGCCCTCGGCTTTGCATTCCTGGCAGTGCAGTTGAGATCAATGGTGTCGCCAGCGCGGTACAGGGCATTCTCAGGGTAGGCGAATGACCTAATCTCCACCCTCTCTGGAGGCACTGAAAGAGACGAGTTTACGTGATGAATTGGGGAAGATGCTATGCAAGATTATACCGAGTCACATGCTATTCTTAAGCAAGCTAAGTGTTCAGTGCCATATATTGGTAAAATTAACACTCAGGCATGTATACTTCTGATACACGTATTCACTCAGTCATAACCAGCACTTGACCCAATGAACAGTCAGCACTCAGCGCCATCTATTGCTCAGTCACTTATAACACTTAGTCATGTATAATTCTAATACACGTATACACTCAATCATTGCCAGCTTTTAACTCAATGAATAATGAGTACTCTGGTATTTGTCGCCCAGTCACTTATAACACTTAGGCATGCATAATTCTGATAAACTTGAAAACTTAGCTACAGCCATCACTTGACCTAATGATTAATCTCTGTAATTTCTTAGATATGCGCACTTTTCAATTATGTAGTCCTTCTAGTCACACTACATTCTCAGACACACCTGGCACCTAGCCTAACTAACTTCAGTTACTACCAGTCAAGTGTTCTCATACTCATTCATTGATGGAACTTAACTAATGCTCAGTCACACCAGGTACAGCCTTAAGTTTGTGTTCATTGTACAAATATATAACAAAACACCATCAATGCAAACGAAGTTTTAAGGATGATTTGTTTATTTCTGATTTTGTTTATGTAATGAGGGTCAATATTAATCTTTTTTTTTATCTTTATCAAAGTTGATATACTCATAATAGTAGGGATGTTTTGTGTATTTCTGATTTGTTTATGTAATGAGAGTCAATATTGATCTTTTTATCTTTATCAAATAATAGTATGAAGCCCGTAACTTATTAATTTTAAGGTTACGTTTTGACACTTTCTTGAGCATTAGAACAAATATACATGGAGTGTAAAATTAAGATAAGAATTTCTGAGCAAATCAGACCAACGCAAATGAAATAAACATAAGAAAAATAGTTATAAAAGAAAGTTCAAATATAATGTTAATTGAATATAAAACTTGGCCATAACTTTTAGGTCAACATAACGCTGATTTATCAGGTTAAATTATGCTTAGAAAAAAAATGCAAAAAGACATGGGGGAGGAGAAAAGTAGAAGCAAATACTATGGAAGAAAAGATTTAACCTAATTTCTTTCAAGTCTGTGGTTTCTTAAAAAAGGAATTGAAGATCGTATGTAATCACCGTGAATTTTTACCTCCGCCAACGAAATTGGAATACGGTTATGTTTTCGCCCCTGTTTGTGTGTTTGTTTGTTTGTGAATAGCTTCTTGGGCACAATTCTAGTCATAGAGTAATGACACTTGTAGGGATTAACCATTATGTAAAAAGCTGGAAATGATTAAATCTTGGAAGGTAAAGGTCAAGGTCACGGTCTCGGTCAAGCAAATAGTCCAATTCACGTAATCAGCCATAAGTTTGGGCATTGTTGCCGCAGACTTCAAACTTGGTTCATATTTGAGTGTATGGAAATCCACGCTAATTAATATATGTTAAGGTCAAAGGTCAAGGTCAAGGTAGAGCAAAAGGTCGAGAAATAAGCTGTCGCGGCGTAGGTCGGCGCTCAACTGAGAGCCCCTTTTAATTAGATGTAATGCGTCTCCATATTATTATTATTATTATTATTATTATTATTATTATTATTATTATTATTATTATTATTAGCTAAGCTACAACTTTGGTTGGAAAAGCAGGATGCAATAAGCCCAAGAGCTCCAACAGGGAAAATAGCTCAGTGAGGCTATATATAGTTACATGTAACCTTAGTAACTTGTAAGAAAAATTTATCTAGGATATAAGTTTCTCTTAACAAAATTAGAAATCTTATCTAATAGTTAAGTAACCAGATTTAACTTGTTCTGGGGAAAATACTTACAATTCTTATTTCTCATCTTGTTCATAACATCATTTGTTAGTTAAAGTGTCTTACACACTTCCATACGTGTGTATGCTTAGGTATACATCATAACATAAAAAGTAGCATTCAGTTAAGAATAAAGTACCTTATGTATTACGAATATTTATTTCATATATGTTCACATATATTTTCTATTATGCATGCACCAATTTTAAAGCATTTTCTTTTCCTGTGAGAAAACAAATGTGTTGTATCTTCCATACTGAAGATATCGAATAAGGAGCTTACACTATTCCTCCCCAGTACAAGATCTGGTATAGAAGTTTAGGTAAGCGAATATGTAACCCGTGGCGCCACCCGAATCAACTACGGGCCCCCTGGTGGCAAACACAAGACTCGCATCTCCTTGCTTAAGAGGGTCCAAGAGACTCCCCCTCCCCCTCCGGCGTGGTTGTTATCGAACATTCAGTGAGAGAGTGATACGTGCAATCTATTTCGTGTCTTTTTATGCTACGTTCTATGCTGGACTCCGGATGGAGTAGCTGGACATGATAAAACCAAATGCTGCTGATAAATCGGTCATAAATTTACTACATTTTGTTATTGAATTCTCTTTTCTGGATTGTGTAAATATAATTAGGTATTGTATAGACACAAATTGGAAAATTATCTCCCCTATATAATAAAGAGCAAATGTTTGGTGTATATACAGTACATATATATATATATATATATATATATATATATATATATATATATATATATATATATATATGTATATATATATATATATATATATATATATATATATATATATATATATATATATATAATGTACAAAAGAATCACAAGGAAAATGAAATATAAAATTCAAGATTAATTCCTCTGTAGAAGTATCACGAAACTAGTCATGACTTAATCATATATTTCTATTTTAATTTTCCCTGTGGTTCTCTTTCCTCTGAGTACACGTTTCCCTGTGAATTTTGTCACTGAGACAATCCGTGAACATGATGACCGTATAATACCTTATGATTCAGTAGATCTTGGGAGACTTGACGAAGATGACCCTTTCCTCAAACCTATCCAACTTCAAGATATTATCAAAATAATCAAAAGTTTTAAAAACAAAGCTCCAGGCCAGTCTAAAGTAAATAAACTTATCCTTAATAATTTTCCAAATTCAATGCTCTCTTTTCTTTGCAACATCTTTAATGAAACTCTTAGTATGGGTTATTGGCCAGATTATTTCAAAAAAGCAATACTTCCCTTTGTAGGGAAAAAGGGCAGAGACCTCACCTCAGTCTCTAACTATAGACCTATATCCTTATTAGAGACTCCTGGTAAGATTCTTGAAAAAATTATTAAAGAAAGATTTGAGGATTTCCTTGAGGAAAATTTACTTATCAATAACAACCAATACGGATTTACAAGGGGCAAAGGGACCCAACTTGCATTAGCCCGTCTTTATGAATTCATTGCTGTCAAGTCAAATCTTGGGGGTCGTTGTAACCTAATTTCTAGGGATGTCAGCCGAGCTTTTGATAAGGTATGGCACGAGGGTCTTAAATACAAGTTCATAGAAGCACAACTACCAAATCTAGCTACCAGGTTATTATGTAACTTTCTTGACAATCGAGTGGCCATGATCAAGATTAAAGAATTTATTGGACCAGAGTTTCCACTTCTATCTGGTGTTCCTCAGGGCAGTGTTCTCTCCCCTTCATTTTACAATTTTTATATCAGAGACACCCTTCCTCCTGTTCCAGGTTGTCTTCAAATCATGTTTGCAGATGACCACACCCAAGTAATAACTATTCCTAATAAGAACAAACGTATGCTGCAAATAAAAACAGTCAGGGAAATACAAAAAGTAAATAATTACGAAAAGAAATGGAAAATAACAACAAATTTGAAGAAATTTCAGCTCCTCCCCATTTCAGCTCGCAGTCCTGCAGAAATCATTGTTGACAATGTAAGAATTTCATTTAAACAAAAGGCCACAATACTTGGGTGTAACTTTAAGAAATCTGGTATTCTTTCACACGTCAAAGCGAGAATTTCTGCTTCTAGAGTAACTCTTGATAAATTACAACGTTTTAAATACTTATCAACTAAAACTCAACTTCGTTTATATAAATCATTAGTAAGGCCTCAGTTAGATACCCCACCATAATATTCGGAGCAATTAGCAAAACTTCCCTTAATAAAATGCAGGCAATTCAAAATAGGGCTTTGAGGAGAGCCTACAAAGAGAGCCCTCCCTATTACAATACAATTAGGGAATTACATCAATATTCCAAATTGGAGCCTCTTAATGTCCGGTTTCACAGGCTCGGGCAGAAAACCTGGGAAAAACTTGCTTTAGACGATGACGACCTTTGCACCCTAACTAGAAATCTCACTACTGAACATGCTCGTGATCATTATTGGTGGAAGAGACTGGAGCCTAAGATCAATTGTGATCCTCCCAGGCCCAGATTCATATCATCTGATTAATTCAGTATATATCCTTTCAGTAATTAAATTGTAATTTCATTTAAATATTAAATCACCATAAATAAAAAAAAAGAAAAAAAAATCCTTCATTAACCATCAAACCTTACTTAATCAACAAATTGGTGACAGTCGATTGGTGTCCTTTTGCTTAGCGTGAACCAAAGAACCTTTCCTTTTCCTGCCTGTGTCTTCCTTTCTCAGAATAATTCTACTACTATCTAATGTCGCATGAGTGTCTGCCCCTCTCTTTTATTCTTTTCCTGTACTTCTTTTTCCCCCCTTTTTTCCTTATTCTTTCCCATCCCAAGTACCTGCCTTCGGGCTATAAACTGGATTGTATCCAGGGTACTTATCCTTTCCCCATATTCCCCACTTCTCTATCCTCATCGTACTGGTACTGTGAATTTTACATATACCTATATTTCCGGTCACGCTAAGTGGCATTGCCAGACGTATAACTGTATCTCCCCGTCCCTCTGGTAGAGGGGAAGAGTGAGTCGTCATACCCTGGAAAAAGTCGGTGAGCGTATCCGTGCGTGAGTATGTCTTATCTAAATATTCAGCCGTCCTTTTTAACGGGTCGCGTACACTAGTATGGAATAATGAGTTCAAGTAATAAGTTTTAATAAATCAAACCAATTTTTTTTTTCATTTGGATCATCAATTCAGAAAGACAATATGACAGAAATCATTTCAGCAAGATTATTATTATTATTATTATTATTATTACTTGCTAAGCTACAACCCTTGTTGGAAAAGCAGGATGCTATAAGCCCAGGGGCTCCAACAGGGAAAATAGCCCTGTGAGGAAAGGAAACAAGGACAAATGAAATATTTTTAGAAGAGTAACAACATTAAAATAAATATCTCTTATATAAAGTATATAAACTTTAACAAACGGGAGGAAGAGAAATAAGATAGATTAGTGTGTCTGAGTGTACCCTCAAGCAAGAGAACTCTAACCCAAGATTTTGGAAGACCCTGGTAGAGAGGCTATGGGTATTGGTCATACAAGGGTAACCAATGGATTTTTATTTTTTGCGAATTTAAAGTTTGTTAAAGACAAAGAAATTTATGATTTATTTTTATGTTTTGGTCAGAAAATTTTGACGTTTTATTAGATTCCGAGTGTTTCTTTAGTTTTTAGTAAGCATAGATTTTATAGATGAAATTTCATTTTCTATTTATCATGGAGTTTTATATCTTCATTTTTTTATTACTTATATTTAATATATGTTATATTTTCCATCCCGAATTTATCCGAGCAAGACTTAAGTAAGAGTTAAGCTTGGCTCATGGGACTGGTTAATCACTTTTTTTTTAATAATAATAATAATAGTAGTAATAATGATAATGATAATGATGATGATGATACTCACAAAGATTCAATTAAAATATGTTAGAGCTGATGATATGCGCGTGTCGGTCGTCCTTTTGTACATTCCTATTCATATCAATAAAGTCCTGTTTAGAAAGCATGCTATTCTGAAATTATTCAGAGTTGTTTTGGAGATAATTATTGATAAACAATTATGTTGAGAGGAGTTTAAAGCTCCAATGGTAAAAGTAACGCGCTTGACGGAATATAAAGAGAAAGTGGTTGGTTTTGTGTAAAAAGAGGTACCGAGACTTTTATGTATGATGCCTTTCTAAATGGTTGATTGATTGATTGATTTGATTATGAGTTATCTGGTATCCTGGCATCTTGGGTCATTGATGCCGATCTTTCTAGATGGAATAAAGGGAGAATCAGACAGGAGAAGAATTGTACAGTTAGATACAAAGGAACAGTCGTGAATGGAGTGATGAGGTGGCTCTTGTTTAACAAGGGTCAAGGCTCATTGTCTGGCCCTCCCTGGTCCTAGGTTGACGAATGGGGAGATTGTGTGCTTATCATATGTATATATGGTTGGTTACCAGGGCCACTCATGAACAACCTTTAAGGGAAACAGAGTTAAGAAAAAAAAAAAAGTTCAAAGCTTTCGCAAAATTAGAGACAAATTTTTATGTGAATGTTGAAAATATTAAGGTTTTGAGAATTAAATGGAAACAGGGAATAAGGAAATAGCGAATGTTAATACGAATGGTGGAAGATTAGAAACATTTGATTCATGTATAGAAAGGTATAAGTAGAAAGGAGTCTGATGTAAATATGATTCGTGCAAGGAGTTCATTTAAGGTCTCCATGGATTCGTGTAACCCCTGTTATTGAGCATTAAATTTAAATCGTACATATTTGCCGACATCTACATCGTATAACGTTTTCCTGAATAGCCGTTTCCTATCAATAGTAAAACATAATATACTTTATTGGATGCTCCTTTCTCTACACTGTTAAAAAAAGACTTAATCTTAATGAAAATTCTCAGTAAAAATATACTTTTCTCAATCGTCTTTCAGTAAAATACAGGCAACCATAAATTTACCCTACTTTGTTATTATCTTTGATGGATTGGTGACCGTAATATCACTCCTTTACGTCAATATATCCGTTTTTAAAGCAGTAAAAATCCTTGAATATATGTTGCCAGGCATTTACCGTTTTTTAATACAAAGTTTTTACAGTGTATTCATTTCTAACTAAATGTAAAAGTTTTTCTCTCTGTAATTAAACGATTTTAACTCCAGTGTAGGTAAAGTGTTTGGATAGATAATTACGCTCAGTTCTTTCTTTTAAGACCTGGAGTGCTTTGAAGTTTATCATTAAGATGAAAATTTGTTCGTTTGCACCTGTAAAATTTCATCTAATAACTTCTGGGAAACAAAACTTTCTGACATTTAGTAAGCTCTTGATGCTTTGGTACCTAAGCTTCGCACAATACTAATTAATAATTTCAAGGTTTCAAAGTAGTTTACAATGCTGCACTTGTTGGTTCCCATCTTCATTGCAGTACCTCACCGTTTTCTGTTGTTGGTTTCTTTCTTCATTACGTGTTTTGTGTCTTCCTTAAAATTAAAGAGGAATATTGATCATAGACATGGCGGAAGGAACTTGGTTTCCTTCTCTCTTTTCCCGAAATCTTGTAGAATAACACCTGGTACTCTTGTTATGGTTTCCTGCGGCCTGTTATTTGTCTTATGTACCGTATTAACTATTATCTGCTTTTCGGGTTTGAATAATGCCTTAAAACTATACGTCCATACATAAACGTTTCAGGTGATCTGTTACTTTTTTTTTTTCTCATACTAGGAAAGGTTGTGTTCATGATCCTTAAAATGATCGTGTTTGATGATAAAGTACTAAGGAATGATAGTGTTAATGATAAAAGTAAAGAAAAGTTATTGTCGTATTTCCTGATAAAAGGTGAGGTGAGATGATGGTAAATACAATAGGATTAAAACTAACTAAATACAAATGTTCTCAATGTGTAAACCGAGATCAGTATTCAAAGATTTGAGTATTTTCAATAACCTGAAGCATTCTTCAATATCTTAACTCTTCTTTCTGGTTATTGGCAGAGGTGTAAGAATACTATTACCATAAGTCCTGCGTTTCGTAAAAAGCGACTAAAAGGACACTCATGCCTTGCAGTCTTGCTTTTTAACAAAAGGTAGGACCAGTGCCTATAACTATGGAAACTGGTGCCTTGTAATTGGAGCATTTTTCAATGGTTTGGCCTACCAGTAAATGTGGTTAATAGCTGTGAGAGTATACGATTGTAAAAACCCTCTGCCAACTTATTGACCATGCAAAAAACCCTCTGCCAACTTATTGACCATGCAAAAAACCCTCTGCCAACTTATTGACCATGCAAAAAACCCTCTGCCAACTTATTGACCATGCATAAACCCATTGTCAACTTATTGACCATGCATAAAATCCTCTGCCAACTTATTGACCATGCAAAAAGACCCTCTGCCACCTTATTGACCATACATAAATCCCTCTGCCAACTTATTGACCATGCAAAAAAAACCCTCTGCCAACTTATTGACCATGCGAAAAAGGCCCTTTGCTAACTTATTGACCATGCAAAAAACCCTCTGCCAACTTATTGACCATGCAAAAAAAACCCTCTGTCAACTTACTGACCATGCAAAAAAAACCCTCTGCCAACTTAATGACCATGCATAAAACCATCTGCCAACTTATTGACCATGCAAAAAACCCTCTGCAAACTTATTGACCATGCATAAAACCCTCTGCCAACTTATTGACCATGAAAAAAACCCTCTGACAACTTATTGACCATGCGAAAAAAACCCTCTGCCAACTTATTGACCATGCGAAAAAAACCCTCTGCCAACTTACTGACCATGCCTAAAACCCTCTGCCAACTTATTAACCATGCGAAAAAACCATCTGCCAACGTATTGACCATGCATAAAACCCTCTGCCATCGTATTTATCATGCATAAAACCATCTGCCAACTTATTGACCATGCATAAAACCATCTGCCAACTTATTGACCATGCACAAAACCCTCTGCCAACTTATTGACCATGTATAAAACACTGCCAACTTATTGACTATGCAAAAATACCCTTTGCCAACTTATTGACATGGTAAAAACCCTCTGCCAACTTATTGTCCATTAAAAAAACCCTCTGCCAACTTATCAACCATGCAAAAAACCCTCTGCTAACGTACTGACCATGCAAAAAATCCTCTGCCACCTTATTGACCATGCAAAAAACCCTCTACCACCTTATTGACCATGCAAAAAACCCTCTGCCAACTTATTTACCATGCAAAAACCCTCTTGTCAACTTATTGACCATACAAAAAACCCTCTGCCAACTTATTGACCATGCAAAAAACCCTCTGCCAACTTGATGACCATACATAAAACCCTCTGCCAACTTATTGACCATGCATAAAACCCTCTGCCAACTTATTGACCATGCACAAAACCCTCTGCCAACTTATTGACCATGTATAAAACACTCTGCCAACTTATTGACCATGCAAAAAAAACCCTCTGCCAACTTATTGACATGGTAAAAACCCTCTGCCAACTTATTGTCCATTAAAAAATCCCTCTGCCAACTTATCAACCATGCAAAAAACCCTCTGCTAACGTACTGACCATGCAAAAAATCCTCTGCCACCTTATTGACCATGCAAAAAACCCTCTACCACCTTATTGACCATGCAAAAAACCCTCTGCCAACTTATTGACCATGCAAAAACCCTCTTGTCAACTTATTGACCATACAAAAAACCCTCTGCCAACTTATTGACCATACAAAAAACCCTCTGCCAACTTATTGACCATGCAAAAAACCCTCTGCCAACTTGATGACCATACATAAAACCCTCTGCCAACTTATTGACCATGCATAAAACCCTCTGCCAACTTATTGACCATGCATAAAACCCTCTGCCAACTTATTGACCATGCATAAAACCCTCTGCCAACTTATTAACCATGCATAAAACCCTCTGCCAACTTAATGACCATGCATAGAACCCTCTGTCAACTTGATGACCATACATAAAACCCTCTGCCAGCTTATTGATCATGCATAAAACCCTCTGCCAACTTATTGACCATGCTAAACACCCTCTGTCAACTTATTAACCATTCAAAAGACCCTCTGCCAACTTATTAACCATTCAAAAGACCCTCTGCCAACTTATTAACCATTCAAAAGACCCTCTGCCAACTTATTAACCATGCAAAAAACACTCCGCTAACGTATTGACCATGCAAAAAAACCCTCTGCCACCTTATTGATCATGGAAAAAACCCTCTGCCACCTTATTAATCATGCAAAAAACCCTCTGGTAACTTATTGACCATACAAAAAAAAACCTCTGCTACCTTAGTGACCATGCAAAAAACCCTCTGCCAACTTATTGACCATGCAAAAAACACTCTGCCACATTATTGTCCACGCATAAAACCCTCTGCCACCCTATTGACCATGCAAAAAACCATCTGCCACCTTATTGACCTGCATAAAGCCCTCTGACAACTTATTGGCCATGCAAAAAACCCTCTGCCACCTTATTAATCATGCAAAAAACCCTCTGCTAACTCATTGACCATGCAAAAGAACCCACTGCCACCTTATTGGTCATGCAAAAAAACCCTCTTCCAACTTATTGACCATGCAAAAACAACCTCTGCCACCCTATTGACCATGCAAAGAACCCTCTGCCAACTTATTGACTATGCAAAAAACCCACTGCCAACTTACTGACCATGCAAAAAACCCTCTGCCAACTTATTAACCATGCAAAAAACCCTCTGCTATCATATTGACCATGCATAAAGCCCTCTGCCAACTTATTGACTATGCAAAAATCTCACTGCCAACTTATTGACCCTGCAAAAAACCCTCTGCCAACTTACTGGCCATGCAAAAACCCCTCTTCCAATTTACTGACCGTGCAAAAATCTTCTTCCAACTTACTGACCATGCAAAAAATCCTCTGCCAACTTATTGATCATGCAAAAAACCCTTTGCCAACTTATGACCATACAAAAAACCCTTTGCCAACTTATGACCATACAAAAAACCCTTTGCCAACTTATTGACTCTGCAAAAAACCCTCTGCCAACTTACTGACCATGCAAAAACCCCTCTTCCAATTTACTGACCGTGCAAAAATCTTCTTCCAACTTACTGACCGTACAAAAAATCCTCTGCCAACTTATTGATCATGCAAACAACCCTTTGCCAACTTATGACCATACAAAAAACCCTTTGCCAACTTATGACCATACAAAAAACTCTGTGTCAACTTATGACCATACAAAAAACCCTCTGCCAACTTACTGACCATGCAAAAACCCTCTGCCAACTTACTGACCATGCAAAAAAACCCTCTGTCAACGTACTGACCATGCAAAAAAACCCTCTGCCAACTTACTGGCCATGCAAAAACCCCTCTTCCAATTTACTGACCGTGCAAAAATCTTCTTCCAACTTACTGACCGTGCAAAAAACCCTCTGCCACCTTATTGACCATGCAAAAAACCTTCAGCCAACTTACTGACCATGCAAAAAACCCTCTGCCAACTTACTGACCATGCAAAAAACCTTCACCCAACTTACTGACCATTCAAAAAACCTTTGCTAACTTATTGACCATTCAAAAACCCTCTGCCACCTTATAGACCGTGCATAAAACCCTCTGCCACCTTATAGACCGTGCATAAAACCCTCTGCTACCGTATTGATCATTCAAAAAACCCTCTGCTACCTTATTGATCATGCAAAAAACCATATACCAACTTATTGATCATGCAAAAAACCCTCTGCCAACTTATTGACCATGCAAAAACCATCTGCCATCTTATTGATCCTGCAATAAACCCTCTGCCAACTTATTGACCATGCAAAAATCCCTCTGCAAACTTACTGACCATGCAAAAAACCTCGGCCAACTTATTGACCTGCAAAAAAACCCCTCTGCCAACTTATTGACCTGCAAAGAAACCCTTCTACCAACTTATTGACCGTGCAAAGACCCTCTGCCACCTTATTGACCATGCATAAAGCCCTCTGCCAACTTATTGGCCATGCAAAAACCCTATGCTACCTTATTGACCAATCATAAAACCCTCTGCCACCTTATTGATCATGCAAAAAACCCTCTGCCAACATGTTGACCATGCAATAACCCTTTGCCACCTTATTGATCATGCAAAAAACCCTCTGCCAACTTATTGGCCATGCAAAAAACCCTCTGCTACCGTATTGACCAATCATAAAACCTTCTGCCACCTTATTGATCATGCAAACCACCCTCTGCCAACATATTGACCATGCAATAACCCTTTGCCACCTTATTGATTATGCAAAAAACCCTCTGCCAACATATTGACCATGCAATAACCCTTTGCCACCTTATTGATCATGCAAAAAACCCTCTGCCAACTTATTGGCCATGCAAAAAACCCTCTGCTACCTTATTGACCAATCATAAAACCGTCTGCCACCTTGTTGATCATGCAAAAAACCCTCTGCCAACATATTGACCATGCAATAACCCTTTGCCACTTTATTGATCATGCAAAAAACCCTCTGCCAACATGTTGACCATGCAATAACCCTTTGCCACCTTATTGATCATGCAAAAATCCCTCTGCCAACTTATTGACCATGCAAAAACCCTATGTTACCTTATTGACCATCATAAAAGCCTCTTCCACCTTATTGACCATGCAAAAAACCCTCTGCCAACATATTGACCATGCAATAACCCTTTGCCACCTTATTGATCATGCAAAAAACCCTCTGCCAACTTATTGGCCATGCAAAAAACCCTCTGCTACCTTATTGACCAATCATAAAACCGTCTGCCACCTTGTTGATCATGCAAAAAACCCTCTGCCAACATATTGACCATGCAATAACCCTTTGCCACCTTATTGATCATGCAAAAAACCCTCTGCCAACTTATTGGCCATGCAAAAAACCCTCTGCTACCTTATTGACCAATCATAAAACCGTCTGCCACCTTGTTGATCATGCAAAAAACCCTCTGCCAACATATTGACCATGCAATAACCCTTAGCCACTTTATTGATCATGCGAAAACCCTCTGCCAACTTATTGGCCATGCAAAAAACCCTCTGCTACCGTATTTACCATGCAAAAAACCCTCTGCCAACTTACTGGCCATGCAAAAAACCCTCTGCCACCTTATTGATCATGCAAAAAAAAAACCCTCTGCCACCTTATTGACCATGCAAAAAACCCTGTCAACTTATTGACCATGCAAAAAAAAAGAAAAAACTCCGGCACCTTAGTGACCATGCAAAAAACCCTCAGCCAACTTATTGATTTAGCAAAAATCCCTCTACCACCTTAATGACCATGTAATAAAAACCCTCTACCAACTTATTGACTATGCAAAATAAAAACCCTCCGCCACCGTAATGACCATGTAAAAAAACCCTCTACTAACTTATTGACCATGCAAAAAAACCCTCAGCCAACTTATTGATTTAGCAAAAATCCCTCTGCCACCTTAGTGACCATGTAATAAAAACCCTCAGCCAACTTATTGACTATGTAAAATAAAATAAAAAAATCCCTCCGTCACCTTATTGACCATGCAAAAAAACCTCTGCCAACTTATTCACCATGCCTGTTGGTATTTAGGCTTATCAGGAAACCGACCTTTTAATGTAGGGATAACAGTGGGAAAGAAGAGGGTGATTTCTTCAAGTATATAATACTCGATTCAAATTCACGCTCGTTGCATTTCTCACGGAAGAGATGGGACGTCTGCCACAAGGAAATGAAAGCGAGAAGACACCAAAACGTGTCATATTTCTTGTAGCTGAGCTTCGTTGCTTCCTAATCTCGTGAGGTTGTAAACTTTTAAGGATGTGGTTTGGCCGTTTCTTTTAATTCAATGACTCATTTTAGATTTTTACATCTATCCTTTAGGATACGTATAAGAATACACACAGGCTATATATTTATATATATATATATATATATATATATATATATATATATATATATATATATATATATATATAATGTATGTATTTGTAGGAAATTGCTTGATATCACCTACTCCATGCATGTATGTATGCACATATATATATATATATATATATATATATATATATATACATATGTATGTATATATATATATATATATATATATATATATATATATATATATATATATATATATATATATATATATATATATACAGTATATACTGTACATGCATCTACGTTCTAAACTCAATAGCTATGCTATATACATGTGTAAGTTTAATTAAACAGCTTAGTAGAATTAATTCGGCGAATGTATTAAACTACCTGGACGCGGTACAGCTGTGTAATCACCATGAAAGCTGATGTGGCGGGGGGGGGGGGGACGAGATTGAGGGAAGGGAATAAACTACAGTACTCAGGATCTACATTGGCGTAGAATCGTAGTTGATGCCATCCTCCCCCTCCCCCCCCCTAATGGGTGTAAATATAGCCGTATGGCTTTAGATACAATTGGCATTGTGTTAAAGATATTACCTTGATCTGTGCTAGATACTACAGGTAGTTCTTGTGATTAATAACTTGTAAGTTTTGTGTTTAAGATGCTCCAGGGAGACTTTTTGAGATATGGTTGATGAAATGTTATGTTTGGATGTCTATCATCATGAGCAATGACGTTTAATTACACGAACAAATTAGTTATTGTAATTATGTAATTGCTGTTACGTAAGTCAGGGATAGGGAGTTGATTCGGAAATATCAGTGGCGGATATATATATATATATATATATATATATATATATATATATATATATATATATATATATATATATATATATGTATATATATACATATATATATATATGTATATATATACATATATATATATATATATATATATATATATGTGTGTGTGTGTAAATGTATGTATGCATTTGTATATTGTATATTAGTATCATATTATTTACAGTAGATTTATATATAAGAAGTCAGGGCTGTTTACAGAAAAATTAATCATGGATATTTGAGGTGCTTTTCAAAATTATATTTAATTCAGTGCAAAAAACAACAATGACTTTTCCCTTTACTTTTTTATGCATTTAAGATTATTGTGTTTTTTCTATTTTGTGTAATTTTCTCATATATCCCTAAACTTGATCATTTGATTATAAGATGTACATTATCCCATTTTCTTTTGTTGCAATGTTTTTTATTATTTTTATATATTTTCTTAAGAACTTGCAATTGTTAAGGAAGAATTTGTAAATAATATTCTCTGAACTAAAAGGAACTGAATAGGACACAAAGCAAGACGAAATTGTTCACTGTTTCTAGTCGTATATGAGAGAGAGAGAGAGAGAGAGAGAGAGAGAGAGAGAGAGAGAGAGAGAGAGAGAGAGAGAGAGAGAGAGAGAGAGAGAGAGAGAGAGCATTGAATACATTATAATTTTTGCTTCTTTTTAAAAGATCTAGGTAAAGAAAAGCAGTCTGAGTAAACAACGTTGAATTTTTTAAGCCTTCGAGGGTTTAGTTAGTGGATAATTTTTTTTCTCTTTTTTTTCCCAAGACTTTGGAATGATACTATGGGTGCTTATTTATTAACCGACATTTTTAGAGGAATTTTTAGCAGTGTTGAAGGTAATTATAATATTCGTAGGCTTGAGTTGAGCTTATGTTACTGTGCTATGAAGACTGGGTTAAATGACATCTCTGCCTTTTAAAAGTTGTTTTATTATCCGCCTAAGGTCAGATGGGAAAGAGACATATCAAGGTTTTTGGCGAAAAAAGTAATGTTTTTGATTAGTGATTTAGAAGGAAATTGTGTTAGTTATTAGTGTACACGACCCGTCAGAAAAGACAATTAAATATTTATTTATGTATGCGCACGCAACTCCCTCTCACCAGGGCATGGCTACTCACTTTTCCCACCTTCGGAAGGAGACCGAGTAGATATATGTTCGGCAATGCCGCTGATCGTGACGATATATATATATATATATATATATATATATATATATATATATATATATATATATATATATATATATATATAATTATAGCAAAACATTAGCTTATTATTATTTAGGGGAGATTAGTTTGTTATTCACATACCTTCAACATCCGACCAACGATCGCATTGAAACCAGACCTGTATAACAGTACATTCTGTTTTGATCTTGGTTCCCAAATAAATGAGAAATATTTCCTCCTATCAAGCGGCTAATAGCTTCGTGGATTGGAAGAGAACTCGGAATGTTCGCAAGTGAAGATCATTAAATAACTGCTGACGTTTAGATGTGATTCTAGATCGACCGATGGTTCTGGCTGAGTTCCTGCTCAATTTTTTTTAGTGTCACTGAGAATCTCTCAAGTATTTTTTGAGTATTATTGTTAGGTTCGCATACTCTTTTGATGAGGAATAACCAAGTTTTAAGTTTATATGACCTTAGATCATCCCAAAGGACGTACCGGTACGTTCTTGCAAAACAATTTTTAATTACATGTTTTTATATATTTTTGATAGTTTTATGAGAAACTTCAGGCATTTTCCAAAAGAATGAGACCAACCTGACTTCTCTAGGACAAAAATTAAACCTGTTAGAGCAATTAAGAAAAAATATATAGCAAAATGTGCTCGAAATTTAACCTTATGGTGGGGGTAAAAGGGTTAATCATGTTAGAAACCCTGGATATATATATTTTCTTGCGCATCTGTCAAATAGTTTCATGAGGTTTTTATAAGAAAACAGTCTCTAAGAGTATGGTAATTGAGTTTTGTTATTATTCATTTGAGTAGCTGTCAAATAGTTTCTTAATTTTACGATATTATTATTATTTTTATTATTATTATTACTATTATTATAACTGTTATTATTATTATTATTATTATTATTATTATTATGATTATTATTATTGTTGTTATTATTGTAATTATTAGCTAAGCTACAACCCTAGTTGGAAAAGCAGGAAGCTATAAGCCCAAGGGTTCTAACGGAAAAATAACTCGGCGAGTAAGGGAAATAAGGAAATAAATAAACTATATATAAGAAGTAATGAATCAAGAATATAAAATATCCTAAGACCAGTAACAACGTTAGAATAGATATGGCTTATATAAACTACGAAGAGAGACCCATGTTGGTCTGTTCAACATAACATTTGCTGCAACATTGAACTTTTGAAAATGTAAGCATTCCTTTATGTCTAAGGTCGGGTATATCACTTTCTGGAAATCTTAAGATGTTAACGGTTAGTATTTTGTCATAGTGTGCGTTGAAACTGGATTTAGTAATAAAATGGGTCTGTAATACTATACTACTAAACCCATTTATACTTCAAGGTACTATAATATAATTCCATTGAAGGGATGTCTGCGTAGATAGGAGATGGAGGACGTGGAAACAATTACTAGTGCATAGTCAGATATAAAAGAGAGAGAGAGAGAGAGAGAGAGAGAGAGAGAGAGAGAGAGAGAGAGAGAGAGAGAGAGAGAGAGAGAGAGAGAAAGAGAAGGTTGATAAGAAAATTAAGGAAGAAGCAACAGCGTAACCTCCAAAGGAAATCTGTGAAAGTTGAATATATGAACTGAGAAGCTAATTAAAAAGAGTAAAACAGAAAAAGGGGACATTGAAATAAAGGGATAAAAGAGAGAGAGAGAGAGAGAGAGAGAGAGAGAGAGAGAGAGAGAGAGAGAGAGAGAGAGAGAGAGAGAGAGAGAGAGAGATAATCTCAGAATCTCCTACAAGATTGTGGTATAAATGGTAAAGAGGAGAGACCACAAAGCGAGGCGGCTGGAGAGTTGTCCTCTCGGAAATACATTGCTGTTAATGGCGTTAAATGGTTCTTAGAACGATCTTGAACTGAGGTCATTTGTAGACTAGGGGGAAAAAAAAGCCAGGGATACCGAAGAGCAGCAGTAGCCTCTATGTCCTTTGCTGTATGTCCTCATCTCTGGGTGTTTGTTCATACTGGGCGTGGTTTTAATTGTGATTTCGCTTAAATATTTTATTGGAAAGGTTGATTTGTTTTAAAAATATATTCACTTGTGGTTTTCTTGTGCTTTTAAGAGTGTTTGGGATTGCATGTTGATACTTGAGTTAATCTTGTATGAATTGTTGAGGATTGAAAATGATCTTGTCAAGGCCTTCTCTCTCTCTCTCTCTCTCTCTCTCTCTCTCTCTCTCTCTCTCTCTCTCTCTCTCTCTCTCTCTCTCTCTCTCCCTCAGACCACATGGACTTGCCAACCAGTATGTCATTCAATGCTAGCATCAATAAAGGTATATTGGCTTTATAAAAAGTTTTGTTCGTATCATTCCTTTCTTTTCCTGTTCGGGAATCAAATTTGGGTCTAGTTAATTGTGGCACTAATATACTACAATGCGGTCATCGATGTTGGAGAGATTTATGAATGGTTATCAGAATTGTTTGGCAGTTAGGATTATCGTTCAGGAGACACCACCCGAGAATCACCTGGACCTTTCCTCACTTACTAATTTCAAACTTACGGAGTAATTCCCCACTATTTTCAGACTTATTGACGAATTCCCCACTATTTTCAGACGTACTGACGATTTCCCCTCTCACTATTTTCAGACGTACTGACGATTTCCCCTCTCACTATTTTCAGACGTACTGACGATTTCCCCTCTCACTATTTTCAGCCGTACTGACGATTTCCCCTTGCAATATTTTTAGACGTAGTGACGATTTATTCTCACAATATTTTCAGACGTAGGCTACTCACGATTTCCCAACACAATATATTTGGACGTTTTGACGATTTACTTACACAATATTTTCGGATGTATTGGTGATTTATCCACACAATATTTTCAGATGTACTGACGATCCTACAATCTTTTCAGACATACTGACGATTTACCCACAAAATATGTTCAGACGTACTGTACTGGCAATTTACCCACACTATTTTCAGACCTACTGACGATTTTCCCACACTATTTTCAGATGTACTGATTGCCCCCACACAATAATTTTAGAAGTACTGACGATTTCCTCGCACAATATTTTCAGACGTGCTGACGATTTCCCCACAATATTTTCAGACGTACTGACTATTTCCCCACTCAATATTTTTAGGTATACTGATGATTCTTCACACAACATTTACAGAGATAATGACGACTTTCTCACATATTACTCTCAGATGTAGACAATTTCCCCTCACAATATTTTCAGACGTATCGACGATTTCCCCATACAATATATTCAGACGTACAGATGATTTCTCCTCACAAATTTTTCAGACATACTGTCGATTTCCCCTCAACATATTCAGACATTCTTGCGATTTCCCCTCAATATTTTCAGATATGTTGACAATTTCCCCAAGTCTATTTTCAGATGTATTGCCGATTTTCCCTCCGTATTTTCAGACGTACTAATGATTTCCCCTCACAATATTTTCAGTAGTCACGCACTGGTGGCCATCTTTATTAAAGGTTAGACGTTTTCTGACTTTGCTTCAAATAACATCGATTTTTTTGTGATAGCAGTTCAAAATCACTGCTACATAATGATAGGCTTTTCATTCATACACTCATACAGTATATCTGTTACATTCGATAGTTTTCGAATGGCAGCAAATAATCATAAAGTTTACTAGATCATACAGTGGGTTGATATGATTAAATGTAATAATTGATGGGTATGATTGCCTTCTTTTTAAATATTTGTAACATAGATTTCAAAATTGCACATATAGGTTCACTTATTGTACAGCCAATGTAAGATAATGGACCATCGCTGGTAGATATTAATCATTTACGTGACTTATATTTGAAGAGAAGCAAAGTAGGACTGAAGTATTGATTTAGGCAGCATACAAACAGGTTGTTATTTGATGATGATGTGATTCTTGTACTGACACTAAATGTCTGTAATTATGAGAGAGATTCGTGATCGAAATCATATTTAGTATAAGATAGAATTTTGAAATATTTTGTAATTATTTACATTTTATTTCTTAATACATTTCTCATTAGTAACACTAAAGATAAACAGCTGAGAGATAGTTTTGTAGTTTATTTAAGCTTCTAATGTAGGAGAGAGAGAGAGAGAGAGAGAGAGAGAGAGAGAGAGAGAGAGAGAGAGAGAGAGAGAGGAGAGAGAGAGAGAGAGAGAGAATATAAAGTACAACCAAAATGACGCACATCTTCAGGTATTCCTTTACTCATTAATTAAAAAAGAAGTGAAGACTGCATGGAAGAACAAGAAAAAAAGAGAAGAGAAAAAAGAAAAGAAAATAAGAAGCAGGAGCATCAGTGTGTACGTGTGAATGAGGGACAGAGATAGTGTGGGCGGTGGGTGGGGGAATGACTGTGGGCGAGTAGGAGGTCACAGTTGAAGTTGAGAAATTTGTCTCAACGAACTGTTGGTCTAATTGCAATCAGCGAGTGTAGCGGCCACCCCCTTCACCCCCCTTCCATTAGACCCCCTCCGTACCCCCTCTTCATCTTGAGTCACCCCCTCCCCCACTCTTTCCCGAAGTTTAATAGTTTCCTTAATTTCGTTTTACCAAAAGCACCATCGAATCTTAGTATGACAAGGACTGGATACAAGGGACAGGTTTCTTATTCTCGTCATTGATAATTAACTGCATAGGAGGAAGTATACTCAAGTAAAGGCCTAGTTATGTTTGTTAAGTAATTATAACTCGAATCGTTTTAATTTTCATTTCTTTATAAAAGGCTATTTTATTCTTGCACACGTTTCGAACGGTTTAAATTCAAGTAGGATTCACTTGTAACAAATTATTGTGATTTTTCATA
>NC_090757.1:8511415-8516415 GCF_036898095.1 Palaemon carinicauda
AGCTAATAATGTTGATAATGATATTATTATTATTATTATTATTATTATTATTAAAAGCCAAGCTAAAACCCTAGTTGGAAAAGCAAGATGCAGTAAGCCCAAGGACTCCAACTGGAAAATAGCTGAGTGAAGAAAGGAAATAAGGAAATAGATAAGCTACGAGAGAAGTAATAAATAATCAAAATAGAATATTTTAAGAACAGTAACAACATTAAATTGGATCTTTCATATGTAAACTATAAAAACTTCTAAACAAACAAAAAGAGAAATAATATAGAACAGCGTGTCCAAGTGTACCCTCAAGCAAGAGAACTCTAATCCCAGATATTGGAAGGCCATGATACAGTGGTTATGGCACTACCCAAGACTAGAGAACAGTGGTTTGATTTTAGAGCGTCCTTCTCATGAAAGAGCTACATACGATCGCTAAAGAGTCTCTTCTACCCTTACCAAGAGGAAAGTAGCCACTGAACAATGACTTGGTAGTAGTTAACCCCCTGTGCAAAGGAAAATGTTTGGTATTCCAAGTTTTGTCACGTGTCTGAGGACAGAGAAGAATGTGGTAAGAATAAGCCAGGCTATTATTGCATGTGAAGACAAAGACAAAATGAGCAGTAACCAGAGAGAGGGATCCAATGTAGTACTGTCTGGCCAGTTAATGGACCCAATAACTCTCTAGCGGTAGTATTTCAACGGGTGGCTGTTTAGGTTAGGTTAGGCAGTTAGACTTACCTTCACAGTAATACCCTCGAAAGAGTACGAAGTCTTGGGCTCTTGGTTGCTTCCTTTGTAAGTGTAGAACTGGTCTTTGCCTCGCCACCAGTTCAACGTGTAGAGTCTGTGATTACTGCCAATAAGGCGGAACTTGCACGTGAGGGTGACGTCATCACCGTCACGTGGTGAGGCTGGTACCAACAGCTCCGTTATCTCAACATTTGATTCGGAGAAGGCAGAATCACCTGAAATGGAAACATAGCAGGCGGTTAAAATGGTAAAATTAATAGTGCCGATAAAATGTGAAAGTTAATGGTACCGATAAAATGTGAAAATTAATGGTACCGATAAAATGTGAAAATTAATGGTACCGATAAAATGTGAAATTTTTGGGTACTGATAAAATGTGAAAATTTATAGTATCGATAAAATGTGAAAATTAATGGTACCGATAAAATGTGAAAATTAATGGAACAGATAAATTGTGAAATTTAATAGTACTGATAAAATTTTAAAATTAATGGGTCCAATAAAATGTGAAAGTTAATGGTACCGATAAAATTGGAAAATTAATGGTACCTATGAAATGTGAAAATTAATGGTACCAATGAAATGTGAAAATTTATGTTGTTAGTTTTTATGTCCTTACACCCAGGCAATATTTTCAAGGAATTTTTAGCGACACATGTAATTAAATGGCGCTCATCCACATATATATTTTATTAATATGAGTTTTTTTTTTTTTTTTTTTTTTTTTTTCTTTCCTTAAACAAATGTGATTGTTAGAATGCGTTGGTATTATTGAAGGTTCAGAATGAATTATAGGATAAACCAAAGCATACTTCCTACTGAAGGAAAGTTTCTAGAAAATGCTAGTTGTATTACAAATATGCAGATAATGTTAATGTAAATAAACAATATAAAGGCATTCTTTTGGAACATCGCCTCATAAGACGCTGTTGTTTAGCACTGATAAGTGTCTTGGATATTTCTTAAACTACCGTATTAAAAGATTGAAATGGGTAATAAAAGAGGAAGTGGAGATATGTTATATTGAATAATGCTCTTAAATTAGATAGAGAATTTGTATATACTTGAAGTAAAGCTCTCTCTCTCTCTCTCTCTCTCTCTCTCTCTCTCTCTCTCTCTCTCTCTCTCTCTCTCTCAATGGGGTTAACTTAACGTTGTGAAAGGGTTTGCATATCATGATCAGCAAAATTGTGAATGATCGGACGAAAATCTCCCACCATCACTAATCCGCACTAGCCAGCTTGGTGATGGAACCTGGCCAAAACCCCAGACATGTCTGAGGCCTTTGCTCTGCAGTTTACTAAAAAGGGTACTAAAAAGGGCTGCATTTGTTATTGTTTCTTGTATTATATATATATATATATATATATATATATATATATATATATATATATATATATATATATATACAATATATATACAATATATATACAATATATATACAATATATATATATATATATATATATATATATATATGTATATATATATACTGTATATTTTTCTGACTGATAGCTATCATTTTCCTTAAATACCTTTTAAATCTACACAATGATAAACTTGAATTGTTCATAGAAAAATATTTACCGGGCAATTTTAACCGCACAATTTATCAAGCAACTTTTCAGGAACGGGGCTAATAAGGTGTCTGTATGTTAAGTATTGCTCTCGAGTGAATATTGAAGAAGCCTCTCTTGTCACGACAGAAGTCGTTTATAATCAGGAAATATTCGTTGTAGACTTTATGAATATTTATATTTTTTTTTTTGTGATGTAATTTCATTATGATATTTCACGATTTGGTGAAAGATTTATTAAGTATGATGAAATATGTATGAGTTTGTCAGATGCTTGAATTCTCATAAGTGGTGTGTGTCATACTTTTCAAAGTACTGTATATATAAACTAAACGTAGAATCAATGTCGTTACTTTATAGAATTACTAAATTATAATTGACTATATATATATATATATATATATATATATATATATATATATATATATGTATAGCGTATATATATATTTATAAAGTGTATATATATATATATATATATATATATATATATATATATATATAAATATATATATGTATATATATATATATATATATATATATATATTATGTGTATATATGCACTGTATATACTTTATATATAAACGAAGCAGGTGAAGGAAGAGAAGACGAAGGATTGACGAGCTAAGAAAATTGGCGGGTGTAGACCATAAACAGACGCAAGTGGAAGGACATGACTGAGGTGGTCTGGTGGTCTTTGTCCTGCGGTGCAATAGATATGACTGATGATGATAGCACATTATATTTACGGGCCATATACGGAAATATATATATATAAATATATATATATATATATATATATATATATATATATATATATATATATATATATATGTGTGTGTGTGTGTGTGTGTTTTTGTATGAATAAAAGATACATAATTATCATAGTTACTTGTTTATTATTACTATTAGTTTAAATAGTAGAGTTTTATAAAAGTAATATGCATTTCTAACCGAAATAGAAAACAACTCAGACATTCATGGCAAGTTTCCAATTAACCCCAATGAGCGAACTTTACTAACTAAGAAGCATTAATACCGCAGGTTTTGATCATATAAATGCATTTTTACTGGTCTTTTTATTTCAATATCCCTTTTTTTTTTTTTTTTTTTTTTTTTTTTTTTTTTTTTTTTTTTTTTTTTTAGAAGAACAGTTTAAAATTTATGTTATCTATTTAACATTTTATATTTTTCTTGTTTACCGATAGCTGTGTATTGTGTTATCTCGTCAGTTGGTGGACGTAATTAACTGATTTTATGTTGGTTTATAATACACTTGAGTGATCCGCATAACTGCTAACTTCGTGCATGGTTGCAAAGGAGAATTATTCTCCTGTCTGGTCTAAAGCGGCTGTCTCTCATCTTAAATTTTTGGACAAAAACTTTCCGTCAATTAAATTTCATATTCCTGGTCTAGATATTAATCTCTGGTACCGTCGTTCATTTAGTTCTTTATGAATGTTGCATAAAATTTTTCATAATTCTAACCATCTTTTACATTCATATCATCCCAGACTGAACCATCCTGTACGTAGTACTGTATTATTATTATTATTATTATTATTATTATTATTATTACTTGCTAAGGTACAAACCTAGTTGGAAAAGCAGGATGCTTAAAGCCTAGGGGCTCCAACAGGGAAAATAGCTTAGTGGAGAAAGGAAACAAGGAAAAATAAAATATTTTAAGAATAGTAACAACTTTAAAATAAATTTTTCCTATATAAACTATAAAACTTTAAGATCAAGTGGAAGAGAAATCAAATAGAATAGTGTGCCCGAGTGTACCCTCAAGCAAGAGAATGTGGTAGAATAGTAGTGAGTTAAAAGGATAAAAATTTATGACAGCTGCTGCATTTCTATCTATTAGATTCAAATACTCTTAAATGTATAGCCCAATGCCCTACCTCTATGGTGTTCTGTGTTGGAGGACATTTACCACTTGCCAACTCATCGGAAGGTCATCTCGATGGCATCTTACTCAATTCGAGGACAAGATTATATCCTATTTTTTACCTTTTCATGTGGCAGAATTTCCTGCATTATATTTCAATTTGTTTATACACGTTATATGTTTACTTGGCTTGATTACTTAGTTTTTCTATTTGTTTTTCTTTATTGATAATCTCAATAAAATAGACAGTCCTCCGTTGTCCGCTGATCATATATATTAATTGTCAGTCTCGGGGACATAGTCCTGTCCCAGCCTCTTCAATTCTTGTGTGATCTTCAAACCATTTCAATTGTATTGATTTTATTTAATTAACTTTAATGATGATGAAGATGTGACGTAGAGCAATTAAATCGTTTTCACCAGTCTCTTCGGGGGCGTTGGGTTTGGAACCCACCGACTGGGTTTGAGTCCCTCTCAAACTCGTTAGTTTCTTTGGTTGCTACAACATCACCATCCTTGTGAGCAAAGGCGGGGGCTTTGGAGGAGCCTATAGGTCTATCTAGTGAGTCATCAGCAGCCATTGCCTGGCCCTCCTTTGTTCTAGCTTGGGTGGAGAGAGGGATTGGGCGCTGATTATATGTATATATGGTCAGTCTCTAGGGCATTGTCCTGCTTTTTAGGGCAATGTCACTATCCCTTGGCTCTGCCATTCATGAGCGGCTTTTAAACCTTTAAACTTTGATAAACTTGAGAAATTTGTTTCTTCTCCTTTATACATCGTAAGAAAAA
>NC_090757.1:8518915-8521415 GCF_036898095.1 Palaemon carinicauda
AAACATTTGTTCGAACTTTGAACTTTTGATGTTCAACAACCCGATTAGGAAGATCATTCCACAACTTGGTAACAGCTAGAATAAAACTTATAGAATACTGTGTAGTAATGAGCCTCATGATGGAGAAGGCCTGGCTATTAGAATTAATTGCTTGCCTAGTATTACGAACAGGATAGAATTGTCCTGGGAGATCTGAATGTAAAGGATGGTCAGAGTTATGAAAAATATTATGCAACATGCATAATGAACTAATTGAACGACGGTGCCAAAGATTAATATCTAGATCTGGAATGGGAAATTTAATAGACCGTAAGTTTCTGTCCAATAAATGAAGATGAGAATCAGCAGCTGAAGACCAGACAGGAGAACAATACTCAAAACAAGGTAGAATGAAAGAATTAAAACACTTCTTCAGAATAGATTGATCACCGAAAATCTTGTAAGACTTTCTCAATAAGCCAATTTTTTGTGCAATTAAAGAAGACACAGACCTAATGTGTTTCTCAAAAGTAAATTTGCTGTCGAGAATCACACCTAAAATTTTAAAAGTCATACAAATTTAAAGAAACATTATCAATACTGAGATCCGGATGTTGAGGAGCCACCGTCCTTGACCTACTTACAATCATACTATGAGTTTTGTTAGGATTCACCTTCCTGCCCCATAATTTGCACCATGCACTAATTTTAGCTAAATCTCTATTAAGGGATTCACCAACCCCAGATCTACATTCAGGGGATGGAATTGATGCAAAGAGAGTAGCATCGTCTGCATATGCAACAAGCTTGTTTTCTAGGCCAAACCACATGTCATGTTTATATAGAACACTACCCTGTGGAACACCGGATATCACATTCCTATACTCACTATGGTGCCCATCAACAACAACTCTTTGAGATCTATCTCTTATAAAATCAATAATAATGCTAAGAAACGACTCACCCACTCCTAACTGTTTGAGTTTGAAAACAAGGGCCTCATGATTAACACGGTCAAAGGCAGCACTAAAATCAAGGCCAATCATACGAATTTCCTGACCACAATCAAGGGATTTCTGTACAGCATTGGAGATTGTAAGAAGGGCATCACATGCTCCAAGGCCTTTGCGAAAACCAAATTGCAAACTAGGGAATAGATGATTACCTTCAGCAAACCTATTAAGACGTTTTGCCAGAAGACGTTCAAAAACTTTAGATAATATGGGAGTTTTGGAAATTGGGCGGTAATCAGTGGGACTTGAGCTACCACAAACACATTTACATAGAGGAGTAACATTACCAATTCTCCAACAAGTGCTAAAAGCTCCTCTTCTTGCTAACTTGCGCAAAATAACAGATAACTTTGGAGCTAAAGAATCTGCTGTCTTTATAAAAAACAAAGGAAAAATACCATTTGGGTCTACACCTCCATAAGCATCAAGGTCCATCAACAGAGCTTTAATCTCACGAGATCGAAAAGCTAAACTAGTTAGTTTAGCCTCAGGAAAACAGGAATGAGGAAGTTCAAGTTTTTCATTACTCTGTTTACTGTCAAAAACATCAGCCAAAAGGGTTGCCTTTTCCTTTGGACAGTGAATGACTGAGCCATCTGGTTTAAGTAAAGGAGGAACTGTTGCATCTACACCAAAGAGTGCAGATTTAAGGGTAGACCACCATTTATGTTCCTGAGCTGTACCAGAAAGGGTTTCTTTTATGGTTAAATTGTACTCCTTTTCAGTTGAGGCATAAACTCTTTGAGCAAAAGCTCGAAGCTGAGTATAGTTGTTCTAGGTCAAATCTGATCTGTTACCCTTCCAAAGAGGATAGGCCTCCTGCTTCTCCAAATAAGCATGTCATCATTGAACCACTGGTTGTCCTTCACTCGGTACCTCAGCACACGACAAGGGATACGCCTATCAATTATGTTGACTAGATTCTCATTCAAAGGGACAACAGGATATACAGTATTATATAATTGTGACCAATTCAAGCACAAAAGATCATGCAAAATCCCATTCCAGTCTGCTTGGGATTTCATGTAAATTTTACAAGAGTATGATATATCAGGGTACAGGCTGCTCAGTCTTCACTACTAATGAAATCAAGGCATGATCAGATATCCCGACTGGAGAACCAACCTTACAAGTTATAACGCCAGGGGAGTCAGTGTATACGAGGTCCAAGCAATTACCAGACCTGTGAGTAGCTTCATTTATGATTTGCTCACAGCCTGATTCAGAGGCAAAGTCTAAAGCGCTTGAGCCATGGCGATCGGTAGTAGAGACAGAACTTAACCACTCCCTATGGTGAGCATTAAAATCACCAACAAAGACAAAAGAAGCCTATCTATCATCTTCTTGTATCTTAGCCATTATGGTAAGAAGACAATCAAAGATAGAATCATCCATGTCTGGATTCCGGTAGATCGAACACAAATAAAAGTTGTTATGCCTTCCACAAACTTTTATTACCTGAATCTCATGACATCCACATTGATAGCAGGACTTAGAGAAGCAGGGTA